>NW_012147908.1:3208046-3235128 GCF_000956105.1 Propithecus coquereli
AAAAAAAAGAGGGGCAGAAAGGGCAAGCCTTCTGGTTTGCTGCTTTTTTAGGGGCCTTCTAGGAAGTGCTTAGAGTTCCTAAAGCCAGTGACAGGACTATGCATGCCCAGGAGCTGGAATCTCTGCCACACATCAAGATCTCCTAGGCAGCACGGTTTGGCTGTTGGGGGAAGGAGGAGAGAGAAAGGCCAGAAGCTCAGCATCTATAGCATCTTGGCAAACGTGGGCAGCAAGTGGCTGACCATCGAGGAGGCAGGGGAAGGTGGCCCAAACTCTTGCATCTCTCCCTGGGCTCCTGGACTCCTCCAGGCTCCTGACTTCTAGCAGGGAGGCCTGGCCCAGAGCCCAGCCCACTCCCCTCAGACAAACGGAAGGTCTTTCCGCTGCAAGTCCCCCCTCCTCCACCCGCAGGGGGTTCCTGTCTCAGCAGGAATTCATACCAGATTGGAATGAGCAGCTGGGGTTGTCTGGATGGGAGGGTGTGTGGTGGAGGGCAGCGATCAAAGGCTCCAAAGGCTCTGTGTGTGCGGCTGGGGAGGAAGAGAGTGCACCCGCCCCCCTCCTGCCTGTGTGTGCTGGCTGGCCCACAAGTACAAAGAATGAGAGACAGAGACAGAGGCTCAGAGAAAAAGACAGAAGAAATGAAAGACAGAGAGATAAAGAAAGAATAACAGAGAAAAAGACTGAGAGAGGCAGAAAAAGACAGACAATGGACATAGATACACAGAGGCTGGAGACAGAAGGACAGAAGGGCACTAGGAAATGGTGAAAGAAGGAGAAACAGAAAAGAAGTCCAGGACAAGGACAGGGAGGCAGAGACAGAAAAGGAGAAAGAGACCGAGTCTAAGGAAGAGTCACATTTATTCATTCGTTGCACATTTATTGAGTGCCTACGCCATGGCAGGCGCGGATCAAGTAGACACAGTGGTAGGGACTGAGATGCAGCGGTAAAGACAGAAGCTGAGACAGAGACGGAGAGGCAGAGACTGCAAACTGAGACAGAGACTGAGGGAAGGCTGCAGAGATGGGAGAGAGTGGCAGAGATACAGACTGGAGAAAGGGCAGGACGGGTGGGGGGCAGAGGGCGGAGGACCCGGAAGACCTGTCCCTCACCATCCCCAGGGCAGCTTTCCCTCCTCAGTCCCATCCCCAGCGTGCTGCCTCCACTTTCCCCACAGCTGCAGGAGCTCCCTCCCCTCACCCCTGGCTCTTCCTGGCAAGCTCTGGCAAGGCTCTGACTGCTGACAGCCTCCTCCTGTTCCTCCTCCGGTCCCATGTTTCTCTGCCTGAACCCCACGTTAGGATGGAGCCCAGCTCAACTTGGAGGAAGGGGACTAGGAAGTAGATGGGTATAAAAAGCCTTTTCTCCACCCAGAGACCAGCTTAAGACCATTCTTTGGTCCCAGAGAGCCCTCAGGAGATAGGAAAAGGTGCAGGTGGTGGGGAGGAGGGTGGGGGTGTGAACATGTGGTTAGAGCTTTCAGAATAGCCAAGGTACACCCCTCTTCCTGCTGGGGTCTGTGTGCCGGCCCCCAATACATCAAGACCTCCCTGAAATCTTGAACTGAGGGAAGAAGCCATTTGCAGCGAATACTGAGCCCTCCCCCCATCTCCTCCCACGTCATCACTGAGAAAATGCCGCAGAGAAGAGGGTGGGCTGGAGAATCAGTCACCTACCCGCTGGTGCCGGGTCTCTGGGCCTGAGAGAAACGCCAGTCCGTGTTGGGCGGGGCTTGCTGTGGAGAAAACAGAGGGAGAGGGGCTGAGTACCCGTGAGAAGTCAGAATGTCACCTGGAGTCCTTGGAGATGGGCCAGGAGAGAAGGAGGGGAGTAGGCACAGAGAAGAAAATGGGTAAGATGGGGGAGGGGTAGACTCATCTCCAGAGACAAAACATACCTCAGGTCTCAGAGGTCTGAGGTACCACAAACAAAGAGATAAATGTCATTTGACCACAGTGAGCAAGCCCAGATTCCTTTGCTAAAGAAGCAACCCCTTCCTCCCTGCCTCTAGAGACAGAACTTCTCAGCCAAAATTCAAGGGCTGAAGGTGTCTTCTGTGGAACCAGGAAAAGAGGTGCAGGGAAGGCCCCCAAAAGTGGCAGAAGAGGCTTTTAAATGAGAATTCCACCATCCCTAGAATGGATTTATTCAACTCCTCAGAACAAAGCATCCTCTGCAGCAAGATGGCTGCTGCTCCGGGTAACCCTTTCCATGCCAGGTTGTGCAGTGATGATTCATTCAGAGGGACACCTCCCTCAGGCCCTTGGCTCTCAAGGACCTCTTCCCACAGCTAAATACATTATTAATTTAGGAGTCATGCCAGACTGGCCCTTTGCAGGGCATCCAAGTCTCAGGACACTTCTCACCCCCAGAACTCCATGCCAGACAATGGTCTGTAACTAAGGAGGAGAGAACAAGGCTGCTCTGTCTGAGACAGAAAACGGTTGGGATGGAGGCGGGAGGGCTCAAGCTCCCACAGCCTCTAAGCAGAGCCAGCTAAGTTGCCAGGCTCCCACGGGGCTGATCTGTAGCCATTTCCCACCTGGCTGAAGGTGTGAGGCTCTGGCCAGCCACTTTACTCTCTAGTCCCTCGTGGGGGTATGTCATCACGTCACACACACTGCTCATGGAGCACTCCTAGAGCCATCTCCTCACTGCTTCTGGGGTGTGCTGGCAGTTAATACTCACACTTGCTCCCAGGAGCAAAAAGTGTGAGCATGTCAGATGACACTGGGGAGAAGGAAGACCCAGGACTGCCAGTGACTCACCCTAAGGCTCACAGAGGGCAGTGATGTGAGCAGAACCCAGAAATCTAGCATCCCAGGTGCCTCAGGGGCACTAGCACAATTCTGGGGGCTGCCATGAAGAAGGGCTCCAGGATGTCCAGCCCCCAGCCCCTGTATTCTTAGACACAGGAGAATCCACATGGAGAGGCAGGTAGCATGGTTGGAGGAAAGGGAGCCAGACCAAACTCAACCCACTAAGGACAACAGGTCCAAGTTTGTCCAGTGAGGACTGCTCAGGGAGGAGGAGCCCAAGAAGAGTTTTCTCATGTCGGGTCCTAAAAGGGAAAGACCCCACTCCTGTCCATGCCAGCAGAGGCAAGCCCTCTCTCCTGTCCTTAAGCTTTGCAAGTTCCAAGTGCTAAGTGATTAAAAGCACAAATTCTGGAGTTACACAGACCAGGGTTAGACTGACTCTCTATCACTTGGTCTATGAACTTCAGCAAGCCACTTGACCTCTGTAAAACTGTTATAAGATGGAGATGTTAGTACCCATCCAACAACAGTGGTGGGAAGAGCAAATGGGACGATGTGGTTCTCACGGGTGTACAGTAAGGCTCTCTCAGTCAGCTACCCAAATCACCTGGGAGTGTTTCAAATATGAATTCTGATTCAGTAGGGGTAGTGCTAGGCATAGATATATTTCGAATAAATGTTCCTGGGGTTGTCAAAACTTGTGTTTTTTACTGTTACAGTTTCCCCACACCCTGACATCCGGCAGGGCCTGTGGTTTTCCATCTGCCACAGGCGAAAGAACTTGCCAGAGTCTCAAATACTGTGGTAACCTCCAAAGCCCTGACCCTAGATCACTGGGCACAATGTGGTCACGACGGAGCCAAAAGCCTTTCTCTGAGCGCCCAGAGCCCCAGGTGCTCCAGGCACCCACTTCCCCGGGAGGAAGGTGCCGCTGGTGCCACTGGAGTCCCAGGCCTGTTGTCCTACAGAGACCCGCTCACTGGCTCAAGGCCGAGCTCCGCCACACCTCGGGCCACAGGGCCTGTCAGCCAGCCCGAGGATTCTGGACTGAGGGGCCTCGGCCCTCCGCACAGAGCTCTGGGGCCGGGCGGGACAGCCGGCCCATGGGTCATAGAGTCCCACCCGTCCCTAGAGCGCCAAGAGTCGCTCCAGCGCTCTCCGCGCCGACCCCGAGCCCAGGACGCGGATGGGAGGAGGCTTCGAGGTCCTAACCTGGTCCTGGGCAGCAGCGACCTGGGACCTTCACCAGGGCGCGCACAGTCAGCCGCGAGTACCTCTGAGGCCGGCGGAGGAGGGTTGTGAGTGGGCCGAGGACAGTCCGTGTGAACCTGGCAGCGAGCGAGTGGCAGTGAAAGCTGGTGTACGTGTGAGCCCAGGTGCACGGGGGTGTGTGCATGTGCGCGCACTCGTGTTGCTGAGGCATGGCAAGCCCTGCCCCGGGTGTAGCCCATGGGTGTGGCCTGCAGGGAGGACACGCGTGAGCCCTGAGCGCGCACCTAAGTCCTGTACACAGATGCAGTTGGGCAGTGTGGGGGTAGGCAGGGTCGAGGAGGATAACAGCGACGTTACAGATTGAGGAGTGGGGAGAACCCAAAGAGGAAACCTAAAGACCGGCGGAACGTGCAGGAGCCAGCGCGGAGGAGGCTGGCTGCAGGGGTGGCTCTGTGACTGCCTCCACCCGGGACCCCCAGCACCCGCGGAAATTGCCAGATATTCACTGGAAGCTCGGCGGGACCCCATCCTTTGCTGAGTGTGGAGGCGGGGGTCGGTCCCACCTCCTCTCGCCCACAAGCGCTACCGCCTCCCAGTGCTGCCACCTCCCAGTGCTCGGAGTCCCATCCCGCCTCGGCCACTCCTCTGGTTCCGCGCCATCAGTCCAACGGTCCCGAGCGAGCGCAGCCAGCGACTGAGCCAGCCGAGAGGAGTGGATGCAAGTTCAGAGTCCCTTAGGAGGGCCGGTGGCTTCTCCAATGCCGCCCCCAGAGGTCGCCCGGGGCGGCACCGAGCCCCTCACCTGGCTCGGATCCCGCAGCGTATTAGAGCGGGACCTGAAGGCGTCAGGCTCCAGCGCCAGAGCTGAGGGCTGCTGAACGCTAAGGGGCCTTAGAAAAGTGAAGTCACTGCCGTCGGAGGCCGGTGAGAAGCACGTCCTGTAGCAATGGCTGTGGGAGTCTGTGGGCCGCAGCGTCACCTCCATGTACTTGAGCGTGCCGTCTGAGCTCACTTGCAGGTTGGGGCTGGACTGCTTATAGAAGTCCGGGGAGCGAGAGTCCTGGCGTCTGCAGCACTGGCCCCCACCCCCGTCCCCATCTGCGTGCCCCTGAAGGCACTTAGCTGACATAAAGGTGAAGGTGACTAAAGATAAGAGACTGACAGTTGCTAGAGCCACAATGAGGTAAAGGGTAAGGTCTGAACGCTCAGGAGGGTGTGTGAGGAAGTCACTGGATTTGGGCATTTCCTCAGGGTTCTCATCCTCCAGAACCAGCAGTACTGTGGCTGTAGATGAGAGTGAAGGGTCACCGTTGTCTCTCACCAGGACCACCACCTGCTGGGTGTCAGAATCATCCTCCAGTAAAGCCCGGGCTGTGCGCACCTCACCAGTATGGGTAGACACAAGGAACAGTCCAGGGGCTGTGGACTGAGGCAGCAGTGAATAGGAGAGCCATGCATTGTGGCCTGCATCAGCATCCACAGCTGTCACCTTGGTGACCAAGGAGCCAGGAGGAGCAGAGCGAGGGAGACGCTGGGGGGCCGAGTGTTCCCGGCCCGGCCGTGGGTGCAACACAGCTGGGGCATTATCATTCTGGTCTAGGACAAACACATGCAGAGATGTGTTGGCATGCAATGGGGGAGAGCCAGAGTCTCGAACCCCCACCACAATCTGCAGCATCTGCAGCAATTCATAGTCAAAGGTACGCTGGGCGAAGACCCTTCCATCCTCAGGGTTGACATATACAAAGGAGGCGGCTGGGGCTCCCTGAACCTGACTTCCTACAATGGAGTAGGTGAGCCGGGCATTATCCCCAGTATCTGCATCTGAGGCAGCCACTGTGCAGAGAAGGGAGCCTGGAGGCCGGTTTTCTGGGATGTAAGCAGTGTAGAGTTGCTGGAGGAATTGGGGTGCATTGTCATTAACGTCTGAAATGTTGAGCCTGATAGTGAGATGTTTGTGCAGGGGAGGTGAGCCAGCATCACTGGCCAGCAGCTCGATGATATAGTGAGATGTGACCTCCCGGTCCAAGGGCTGGCTGGTTAGCAGCGAGTAGTGGTTCTCAGAAGGCTTAATCTGAAACGGCAGGTCTGGAGAGATAGCAAGGCTCACTTCACCATTTCTACCCGAGTCTCGGTCCCGCACATTAAACAACCCCACCACTGTGCCCACTGGCGTGCTCTCCAGGACAGGGTTGACCAAAGAGGCCAGTAGCACCTCTGGGGCATTGTCATTGGCATCCCCCACATCCACTTGAATCACACAGTGGCCTTCCATGGCTGGCTGTCCCTGGTCACGGGCTCTTGCATGAATTTCATAGAAACTTGACTCCTCAAAGTCTATGGGACCCAACACATGGATTGCTCCACTGCTAGGGTCTAGGCCAAAGAGATTCCGCACGGCCTCAGATGTATGGTCTCCAAAAGAATAGTCTAGTTGGCCATTTGTGCCCTCATCTGGATCAGTGGCATTGAGGCGAAGCAGCAGTGTACCCATAGGCGTATTCTCTGGGAGTCCCACACGTAGAACTGAGGACTGGAAGGTTGGAGCATTATCATTGACGTCCAGCACGATGACAGAGATTAGGGTGGTCCCTGAGCGGGCTGGGGTACCCCCATCCACAGCAGTGAGCACCAGCTGATGTCTTGCCTGGGCTTCACGATCCAACTGCTGCTCTAGCACCAGCTCTGGGAACAGCTTGCCATCTTTTAGGGTCTTCACATTCAGAGAGAAGTGGTTGTTGGGGCTTAGAGTGTAAAAGCTCACAGCATTGGTGCCCACATCAGGGTCCTGGGCGCTGTCCAGTGGAAATCGTGCCCCAGCTGCCGCTGATTCTGAGATGCGCATCTCTCGCTCAGGGGTGGCAAAGCTAGGAGAGTTGTCGTTGAGATCCAAGATCTCTACCTCTACCCGGATTAACTCCAGAGGGTGTTCAGTCACCACCTGAACCGGCAGCAGGCAGCTGGTGCTGGCTCCACACAGGCTCTCTCGGTCAATCTTTTGATTCACTGCCAGAGCACCACTCATCAAGCTGAGGGAAAAATAGCGCCCATGCTCCTCAGAGCCCAGCCTGAGCCGGCGGCTCAACAGATCTGTCACCTTTAAGCCCAGATCCTGAGCAACGTTCCCCACCAGCGTCCCCGGCTCAGACTCCTCCACCACTGAGTAACGAAGCTGCCCAGACACCCAGCCCCAGCAGCACAAGGACAACATGCACAGCACTTGCCATTTCCCAGCGAGCTGTGGGGGTGTCTTGGGCCCCATGACCCAGAAGTCCCTTCCTGGAGAGTAACTCTGTGCTGTCCTGTCTCCAAGGTAGACCCAGGGCTTGCAATGCTGCAGCTGAAAAGTCTTATGTCTCCTTCTAGCCTCTTAAAACCTGCTCGGAGGTTTGCCTGCCTACAGCAGTTCTTAGTCACCAATAGCGGGGGTGGGCAGAGGGGGAGGGAATTGAATTTGAGTGGAGCTGGGGAGCTGGAGGAGGAGAGGCGGGCAGGAAGAGCAGATCTCCCACTTCAGCTCTGAGTCTGATTGGCCAAAAAGTCTGTCTGCTCTCGACCAATTATGAAGTCTCCTCAGTCCTGGAAACCTTGGGAACACGCACAGCAAATCTGTGTCACAGAAGCCTCCTACCTCCCCACTTATTTCATGCTGCAGGTTGATTCACCCCCCTTGGCAGCAAAGTTTGACAGCTCAGATGGTGCTCAACGGGGAAGACAAAGTGGTACAAAACTCCTCAGTGTTCCGTCCCAGCAACTTCCTGCATGACTTCAGAAGGCTTCTACCACTTTGCTTGAAGCAACAAAATTTCGTCCTTCTAGGTGAGGAAAAGCCCATGAGTTTCCCCTCCCTCCCCCACCCTGTTGAATGTTGCTAAAGTGAGAGAAAAGATTAGTTAGGACCCTGTAAAGTCTTGCCCTGACTCTTCAACAACACTTTGAGGAAAATCACAATGTTACCTGATGGCCACAGAACGTAGCTTTTCTAAGATCCCAGGCTCACAGTGTGGAAGGAGTGTCACAGCTTGTGGGTAGGGGAATATTTGAGGGGCTGAACTAGGTCACCTAGGAGGGTGGCCAGAGGCCAGGCATGGATGGCCTCTAGGCTTTATGGTTTCACCAAATTCAGGAGAACTCAAAGACTCCCAGAGTGGCTATCTCTATGAATTCCTCGACTATAAACCAGTTTTCTGACGTTAAGTGATTTTACTTACTACTTTTTTCAAAAGAGGCAATTCCCCCTGCTTCCAATTTACTGCATCCAGTTCAAATCCCAGTAGAGACTTGATTGGAGTCCTAAAGACGTGGACCAAAAGCTCTCTGCTACTACCTCGATTTGCGCCTCTCTACTCCCTTGGCTATCTCCTCTCCTTGCTCTCTGCTATGTTTCAAATAGAGAGTTCCCTTCACAGTGGTTTAGTGAGTACTAGACACTGTAAGACAAAGATTTTAATCCCCCTCAACCCATTGGGAAATAGTAGCTTAGAGCTGAGGTACTCTAGAACCTCACCCCCTGAGACCCTCTCATTCAGGAAGAGTACAGATAGCAGCCACCTGGGTTCAGGTGATGGATTGCCCGGCACACTCTACCCTTGTGCACTGTGGCCTTCTATGCTCCCACATTCTGTCAGCACACTGCCACAACAGCCTGGCTCTTCATCACCAATTACAATTCCATTTCTCATGCTCAGGTATGGGCACAATCCACCCCCAAGTGCTAATCTGTTACAACTCCCTAGTAAATTCACAAAACAGTTTTAAAGCACAGAATCTATTATACAGTTACCACTCACAAAAATGGTGACATCACTATGGGCTCTTACAGAGAGGCCAGTACTCTCTGGGACATGGCCCAGCCAAATGCATGGATCAGAGCGACCTTCAAGCATTGGCTGAGCCTGCAAAGGTCTCACCTCTAGCCCATAGAGAAGATCAGAGGGTGGGCAGCTTGGGCGAACAGGCTCCCCTGCCATAGGTGCACTGGGTGACTTCACCATCATGAAGCTATCACTCCGAGTGGGTGCAGAAGCCAAGGGTGTACAGCCATGTGAGTGACCTCCCACATCAACAAACTTGATAGGATCATCTGACCCTAGCTGGATTCGGAGGATCCCATTGGAAGGAGGAAGCCCCTCCCTCCTTCGAGATCTGGTGAGACAGGCACAGGTGCCGGCAGGAAAGCAGGTCACTCCACAGGCAGCCCCACGCAGACACTTAGAGAGTAGTGCCACGAATGAGCCAAAAGAGACAAAGCAAATTGCCACTAGGGACACAGCCAAGTAAAGAGTTAGACGGGATTCTCCTTCCCTTGGAGCTGAAGATTCTCGAAGATCCGGGACAATTGGATGAGTGTCTTCCTCTAAGGACACCAAGAGAGTAACAGAGGTAGAGAGTGGTGGGCTACCACTATCCTTTACCACAATGACCAGCTTCTGTGGCGGGAGATCAGCTGGGATGGGAACAGCTGTCCGAACCTCCCCAGCATATCGAGAGACTGCAAAAAGGCTGGGATCTGGGGCTTCCAGGAGCTGGTAGGAAACCCAAGCATTGTAACCTGAATCCAAGTCCACAGCAGTCACTTTTGTGACTAGGTGGCCGGCACCAACTGATGGGGGCAGTGCTTGGGGACATAAGGAACCAGGCCGGGCCCGAGGGCGGAGCACAGCTGGGGCATTGTCATTGAGGTCCAGCACGAATAGACGAACTGTCACAGTGCTGCTAAGGGGTGGGTTGCCCCGGTCCCGGGCCTGCACCTCAAACTGCAGTGTCTGTGTTTGCTCATAGTCAAAGGATCGAGTAGCATGAACAGCTCCTGTCTGGGGGTTCAGAGAGATGAAGGAGGAAGCAGACACATCTCGATTTCTGGGTTCTAGGAGAGAGTAGGAGATAAGTGCATTCAAGCCAGAGTCTGGGTCAGAGGCTGCAAGGGAGCAGAGCAGGTCCCCTGGACGATTGTTTTCAGGAACAAACACCTCATGTGACCTCTGAAAGAAAGAGGGTGGGTTATCATTCACATCTGAAATATTGAGGAAAATAGTTCTGTGGGTATTCAGAGGCGGGTTCCCAGCATCAGAAGCAGTGACCATGATGTCATAGCTAGATTTAGCCTCTCGATCCAAGGGTCCAGCAGTCACCAGTGAGAACTGGTTCCTGAAGGCGGATTTGAGGGCAAAAGGCAAGTGGTCAGGAATACGGAGGCTCACATCTCCATTTGACCCCGAGTCCGGGTCCTGCACACTGATGAGTGCCACCACGGTGCCAGGTTCTGCACTCTCGGGGAGGGTTCCAAGCTCTGAGGTCACTGTGATGTAGGGTGCATTGTCATTTACATCCAGGAGATCCACTCGAAGGCTACAATGTTGCTCCATAGCTGGAGAACCCCCATCACGAGCCCGCACATCAAATTCATAGTAATTCTCGCTCTCAAAGTCTAGGGGCCCCAGAAGGGTAAGCTTTCCAGTAGTGGGATGCAGGCTAAAGAGGTTTCTTACACGATCAGGGGTGTGACCACTGAAAGAAAAGGTGACGTTACCACTGGGACCCAGGTCTGGGTCAGAGGCATTGAGCTGGATGAGCACCATTCCGGCTGGAGCGTTCTCCAGGACGCTAATCCTATAGCTGGATTGCTGGAAGGCTGGGGCGTTGTCGTTTACGTCCAGCACCGATACCCGGAGCTCCGCGGTGCCAGATCTCGGGGGGTTCCCTCCATCCACAGCAGTCAGCACCAGGCGGTAGTCCGATTGCTTCTCCCGATCCAAAGGCTTCTCCAGGAGCAGCTCTGGGACCAGGCTGCCGTCGCTGCGCTTCTTCACATCCAGGGCAAAGTGTTCGTTGGAGCTCAGTCTATAGCTGCTAATGGAATTGCTCCCCACATCTGCATCCTGAGCCTTTTCCAAAGGGAAACGCTGTCCTGGAGGAGCTGCCTCCCCAATTTCCAAGTCCAGCTGCTGCCGCGGAAATCGGGGGGCGTGATCATTCACATCTACAATCTCTACCTCTGCTCGGTACATTTCCAAGGGCCCTTCGGTTACAAACTCCAGGGGCACGATGCAGCTGGCACTGAGCCCACACAGTGCCTCTCGATCGATTGGATTCTTGATGAGCAGGGCTCCGCTGTCCAAATCCACACGGAAGTGTCTTTGGTTCACCTCTCCAGCGACCTGCAGTCTGCGAGCTGACAGACTGTCTGTATCCAGCAGGAAATCTTGGGCGACATTCCCTACAAAAGTCCCTTCCTGTGACTCCTCTGGGACCGGGTAGCGGATCTGCCCACAAACGTAATCCAGGTGGCAAAAGATGAACAAAAGGGTAGCCCCCCACCGGATTTCTACCCAGCCTCTCACCTTGCAGAGCATTGCTGCCGCCCGCTAATTCTCTACTTGGTCCGGAGAAGCGGAAGAAGCCGACCCGCCCCAAACGGCCACAGCAGCTGGAGACACCTATCTCCCTTTCCCGGCGCCAGCTCTGGCGCGGTTCGGCCGGCGCCGCAAGGGTTACGCGCCGTTTTTGCTGGTGGCGGGGTAGATTTGTCTGCCTTTTACCACCCGATTGGCAGACAGCGGCTCCTGGGCTCAGCCAATAGGCTGAGCAGAGAACGTCCCAATAGCAGCAGGGTTAATGCGTCGCAACATTGGGGGGAAAAAAACCCACCTTCTCCCCCACCCCACTCCCCAAAACCCCAACCTATCTTTTCGCCTTTCTCGTGCTCAACAGCATTTCTTTCCACGGGTTATTACGTCTGCGGCGAGGCAGGCAACATGTATGTATTTTTTCCCCTAACACACCAACTGACCCCGCCCCTTTTCGGCAGGGAAAACAGCGACAGCCTGAGCCCTAGCAACCTGCGGCCCACAGAGAGAGAGAGTAGCCATTTGATAGTGGTCACTTTGTTCAAGCCAATGTTGTCATCAACCAATATTCTAAATGAGTAGCTTCCGTCTCAGTCTGATTGTATCAGAGCAACAGCTAATTAGAAGCACTGCCATATACTCAAAACTCTCCCTCTCTGCAGTTTGTTCAGAAATGGATCCATCTCTTTGCAGAAAAAGCTCTCATATTAATGTAACCAATTAAATTTATGCAGTACACGTTTTTCTTGTAACAGAAGGCACAGCGGAAACTAAACCTCTCTTATTCAGACATTTGCTAGTGATACACTAGATACACTAAATTACCATTCACTGATTTCAAGGGCACTATGGAAGCAGGGAGGAGAAAGCCAGGAGAGGAAAATGTTCCAAAACAGTAAAGAATCAGTGTGTCTGGGTGGTGCTAAATACTAGATCTCGTTACCAGGCAGAATGCTAATGCTCACAGATTTAACAGCTTCCTTGAATAATTGGGATCAGCTACCAACAGCATTGTGCCTACAAATCCCCTTTATTTGACACCAAGGTATTCTTGATATGTTGTTAATTACCAACCCAGACCATTTCAAAAGAGCAAGCTTTTCAATTAGTCCCAGGGGGCCTCTTAAAGCCTGAGACTTGATCTCACCCCATCCTCACCCTGACCCAGACCTCCCAGCAGCCTAGCGCTACTATCTTGCACGAGTGCAGAAACACAACACATTTCACGTTGTAAGTACCTGTAAGCTGCAATCTGAGTGGTAAACACACCAGAGCACCGAGAAAGAGAAAAACCCAGCCTGATCTGGACCTGAGGTTTCTTAATTCATCCACTGCTAAAACCAGTAGCAAAAACTGGGGTTCTTATCCCTTCAATTTTTTCTAAGCACTTGATCCTCAGAAATATCATTTGACTATGGTGTAGCCAGGAACCAACATTCTGGTATCAAAGAGAGGGATCTGGCTTTCTCTGTTCTTCCACCAAAAACCATCTAAATCTTCTCCCAAGGGAATGGTGCAGGGGTAAATCAGCCTGACCTATTAGGTGTTTATGCCAGAATTCACTGTCTCAGTGAATGGTGCTATCATCCACCCAGCTGCCTTAGTCAGAATGCAGGGGGTCAACCTTGACTTATTCATGTCCCTTGCTTCCTATTTTATTATGTCAACCAACAAGTCCTGATGATTTTATTGTAGTCATTTCCCTCCATCTGCATTGCCACTGTGCGGGTTCAAGCATTTATCAATCTTCTCCTCAAATACCCCAGTGATCTTCCAACTGGTCTCTTTGCCTCTAGTCCCAATGTCCCTAATCCATTTCACTTATGGCTGCCAGAATAATCTCTCTAAAACAAACAAAAAAACCCTGATAATATCATATGTATGTCAGTCCAAAATTCTGCAATGACTGTTATCTACATGGAATAAAATAAAAACGACTTGGCATGAGCTAAAGGTAATTCAGGATCTAACTTCCGCCTACTTGCTTCACCTCATCTCCTGCAAAGACTGTCTGTTTTACACACACACTTTAAGGTTCAGTAATAATGAAATACCATTATCCTTCTGCATGAAATTTCTTGCAATGGTCCCTCCCTGTTTCCCTTTCTTCTTTACTATTTGACGAACTACTACTACTCAACCTTTAATTCAAAGCTGAAGCATCACCATCTCTATGAAGTCTTCCTGATTTCCCTAGGCTGATTTAGGTGTTTTTCCCCCTTTGCTCCTAATGTTTCTTGTATTCTAATTATCTCCATCATCTTTTTTTTTTTTGCGTGTCTGTCTCCTATGGTACTCTGTGTACCATAATGGCAGGACAGTGTCTTTTCATCTTTTATAGTGCCTGATACAAAGGGATGCTAATAAACGGTAAATACTGATGTTATCATTTATTAGTTCAACAGATATTTACTGAACACTTGCTATGTACAAGTACTTTGTATGCATTACTTTTCACTCTCACAATATTTTTGCAAAGTAGGTATCATCATCATTTTATAGATGGGGAAACATGTTCAGACAGGTTAAGAACTTGTCGAAAGCCAAATAACTAGTATGTGCAGTACTAACATTTGCAAATTCACACCAAAACAACTACACAGTCTATTTTACTAGAATTGGAGCATCATAAAGCCTTACTCTTACATGTCCTTAACTTGACCTTTTTATCCCACGTAAGTGATTTTCCCTTCTCTAGATTTTTAACCACTTTATTGAGATATAACTCACATGCCATACAATTTTTGTATTTAAAGTGTACAATTCAATGGTTTTTAGTATATTTACATACACTAGACTGACGCAATTATCACCATAATCTAATTATAGAAAAATTTTGTCACACTCCCAAAAACCCCACTACCCATTGCATAGCTCTAGATTGTTAAAGAATAGTTATCCAGGTGCTAGGGGTTTAGCAAGATTTTTTTCTTTAGATGACTAAAATACTATCTTATGTCTTCCCTGTAATGATCTTCTAGAGCTATTCTATATAATACTTTAGGGTTGGAAAATGACCCTACAGTATTTTTTTTAAATTGGGCCTGGCCCAATAAAACTGGATTCTGGTTCTGTGAATAACAGAATAACAGTTTGCTTCAAAAATATGCTAAATGATGGACTGGCAAGTTCTAGGGCAGTGGTTTTCAAACTTGCCTGCACATTAGGATCACATGGGGACCTTCGAAAAATAGTGATGCCTATGTCCCACCCCCAGATATTGTGCTGGGGTGTGGCCTAGTTTTCAGAATTTTTAAAAAGTCCCCAAGTGATTCTAACATGCAACCAAGTTTGAGAACATCGTTCTAGGGAAAATGCCAGTTGTTTTCCAGGCTGACCAGAAAAGCAGCAGCTGCTTCTCTTTGGCTTTCATCCTTCCTTAGCCTTTTCATATGTGCTTCCACTTTGTCATCTTTGGCTGTCCTCACGTTTGCTCATATCCAAAGTATGTTTAAGATTTTGGGTGGGTAAAGAAGTAATAAAAATAATAATAGTAATAGCTAATAATTTTTTAACAGTTATGATATGCCAGGTACTGTGCTAAGCACTTCACATACATATCATGCATTAATCTTATAAAAACCCTTATTATTCCCTTTTTGTATATGAGAAAGAGATTTAGAAAGAAGATTAATTTGGCCAAGGACCCATAGTTGGTAAGTGGCGAGGCCTTGGTTGTATAACTACCAAATCCAAGAGCTGATAGCAATAAAGCACTTAGTAACAAAATAACAGTCGCTCTCCTGCAACTGAGAGTATGTGTAGGTTTATCTCCAAGGCAAAGGCCTTGCAGCCACCTGCATACCATGCTAAATGAATGAATGCTTTACCTTTCTAAGGGTATGACTTTATCTACCTTTCACATTACGTGTACTTAAGAAACATAATGCCAGAAGGATAGGGAATAACACTAGAGGCACAAAAAGAACTTTCATTTTGTACTTTATGGTTTCTGTTGTTGTTAAACAGATGAGGTCTTGCTGCTGCCCAGGCTGGAATGCCATAACTATACCCATGACAATCCCACTACTGATAAGCACATGAGCTTTGACCTGCTTCCTTTCTGACCTGTGCTATTTCACCCCTCTGTAGGCAACCTGGTGGCATTCCACTTCTAGGAGGTCACTATATTGATGCTCAACTTGGTGCATTCTTTTGTGTTGTCTAGATTTATTTTCCAAATAGCCAGACGAGGTGGCACCTGCCTTTAGTCCTAAAATATTCCAGTGGCTGAGATGGGAGTCGCTTGAGCCCAGGAGTTCTGAGCTGTAGTACTATGCCAATTGATCAAATGGGTGTCTGCATTATGTTTGACATCAGTATGGTGACCTCTCAGGAGCAGGGGACCACATTGTCTAAGGAAGGGTGAACTGGCCTAGGTCGGAAACGGAGCAGGTCAGACTCCCATGCTGATCGGCAGTGGGATCACCCTGTGAATAGCCACTGCACTCCAGCATGGACAACACAAGGAGACCCTGTCTTTAAAAAACACATACGTAAATATAAATAAATAAATAATTACTTTTATAATTAACAGTGGTTATCTTGGAGTTTGGAGAGTACAGTTAGTTTTTTTGTTGTTGTTTATACTTTTCTGTATTTTCCAAATTTTCTACAAGGCACGTGCATTACTATTACAACATAAGGTGTTTTTTTGTTTTGTTTTGTTTTTTCAGGCAGGGTCTGACTCTGTTACCTGGGTTATGGTGCAGTGGCATCATTGCAGCTCGCTGCAAACTCAAATTCCCAGGCCCAAGCAATCCTCCCACCCTGGCCTTCCAAAGTGCTAGGATTACAGGTGTGAACCACTGTGTATGGCCCATAAAAATATTTTTGTAAGTAGTGTGCACATCATTTCCAGTAGTGTGCTTGAAATAAAATTTAAAGGATGCCTAGAATTTTATTTCATTCATAGAAAATTATCTGAGAATGAGATATAGGATCTGTGTAGGCAAAGGAAAATAATAATAAAAAAAACCCACATCAGTTTTAATGCAGATGTAGCAATCATTTGAAAGGTGGACGAATGAGCTAGTTTTTATATTCCTAGCGGCTGCCACTGGTTAAAGGTTTCCAGCAGCTTTTTCCCAATGCAAATGATACCAAACTATGCTCTGGGTGCTGAGATCTTAGGTTATGACTTAACCGCCTCTTAGCAAGATTGGCTAGTTGTGGTAGCAGGTGAGCGCTGAGGATGTGAAAGGTGTCCACAGATGAGTCAAGTAACTCCACCCTGAAATGGGACCACACACCACACTCTAGCCGGCCACCTTCCTCGAAAAGGCTAACTTCGATCTAGGAAAGGCCAGGTGAAAGTGTGAATGCATCATCAGGAAAACTTCTTTATCATTAAAAAACATCTCCATACCATCCTGAACTTGGCCCAGGAATCCAAAAGCATTATACGGTTCAGGATGACTTGCTAACCCTTACCTGTCCGGGAGGGGCGCTCTCTGCACCCAACACCTGCCTATAGAACACCGGATCGCAGCTCCGCAGCGTGTTCTGGCGGCTGGCTAGTGGGCTGGCGGCACCAGGTTTCTTCAGCAGCGGGTCGCTGCGGCGCGAGTCCGTGGTGAGGTACACTTGATGGTAAAGGTGCGGCGGTATCAGGCCTCCCCGCACAGCGTCCGCGTGCAAGGAGGGCCCTGGTGTTCGGTACAAGGAGCTCGCCGGGGCTCGGTATAGGTCCCTAGCCCGCTTCCATTTGTAAACTTTGAATATGATCACTCCCAACACGGTGACTGCGAACCCCACAGAGACCAGGATTAGAGCAAGAAGTAGATAAAATGTGAGATTTTTATTCTGCTCCCGGGGGGCAGAGCCGGAAGGAAACTCGGCCCGGGCTTCAGGAGAGTCCTCGGTTACCGACACTGTTAGGGTAGCGGTGGTGGACAGCGATGGCTCCCCATTGTCTTTGATCAAGATTGCCAGAGTCTGCCTGGGCGAATCTGTGTCCTGCACTGGGCGGGCAGTGCTGACTTGACCCGTGTGCAGCCCTACGGCGAAGAGGCTCTGGTTTGGGGCTCCCAAGAGGCTGTAGGAGAGCCAGGCATTGTGCCCTGCGTCAGCGTCCCAGCCTACCACCCGCGAGACCACGTGGCCTGCAGCTGTACCTCGAGGCAGCATCTCCACTGAGCTCCCGCCAGGCCGGGGGTATAGCACCTGGGGGGCATTGTCATTGCGGTCAGTGACAAATATGTTCACGCTGATGTTGGTGGCCAGGACCGGTGTGCCCCCATCGCTGATATGAGCTGTTAATTCGAACTCCCGCCGATCCTCATAGTCCAGGGGCACTAAGGATGACACGACGCCACTGTCACGATTTATTGTAAAATAGCGACCCACTAGCCCCGTTTCAGCTCCCTGCTCCAAGAGAAAGAAGGAAAGTCGAGCATTCTGCGGGGCGTCGGGGTCCCAGACACTTAGGTTTAGTATTGGAACCCCAGGGAGGTTATTTTCCTCAACGTAAATGTCGTAGGAAGATTGGGAAGATTGTGGAGGGTTGTCATTGATGTCGGACACCTGGACCCGCACTGTGGTAAGAGCTGAGAGGGAAGGGGCTCCCGCGTCTCGGGCCGCAATGCTGAGGTTGTATTCTGGCACGGTCTCCCGATCCAGGACTGCACTGGTTTTCAAAGTGAAGTAATTCTTGAGGGAAGAAGTAAGGCTGAAGGGGAGACCCGGTGGAACCTCGCAAGTCACCAGCCCGTTCTCGCCAGCGTCCAGATCGGTCACACTGAGCAAAGCAATGACAGTCCCCAGAGGGGCATCCTCAGGGACCGGGCTGTACACAGAGGTGACTGTGATCTCCGGGGCATTGTCATTCACGTCCACAACTTCTACTAACACTTTGCAATGTGCTCCTTCGGGATTGGCGCCCTTGTCTTTGGCCTGGATGTAAATCTCATGGAGTTTCGTGTCTTCGAAGTCCAGTCGCCCCTTGACTGTCAGCACCCCAGTTACAAGATCTAAGGCGAATAGTTCCCGCACGCCCGCGCGGTTGTGGCTGCCGAAGGAGTAAATTATTTCACCGTTGGGGCCTTCATCCAGATCCGTTGCACGGACTTGCACCACGCGAGTGCCGGGGGCTGCATCCTCCAGCACACGCGCCCGGTACAAGGACTGGTTGAAGGCAGGCGCATTGTCATTCGCATCCAGCACTGCGATGCGAATAGGAAGGTTGGCGGAGCGAGCCGGGGTCCCTCCGTCCAAAGCCGTCAGCATTAACTGGAGACTGGGCTCTCGTTCCCGGTCCAGGGCGCGCTCCAGCACCAGCTCCGCGTACTTGGTGCTGTCCTCTCGCGTCTGCACCCGAAGCGCAAAGTGTTCGTTTCGGCTCAGCTCATAGGTTTGTAAAGAGTTGCTTCCCACATCGGGATCGTGCGCGCTCTCGAGCGGAAAGCGCGTCCCTGGCGCCACGGCCTCGCTAATCTCCAATTTCATTTCCCGGGCAGGGAAAGCAGGATTGTTGTCGTTGATGTCCTGGATCACCACTTCCACACTGAACAGCTCCAGCGGGTTCTCCACTACCAACTCCAGAGTTACAGTGCAGGAGGGCAGGGTCCCACACAGCTCCTCTCGATCCAGACGGTCGTTCACGAACATCTCTCCGGTCTCCCTGTTCACCTCAAAGAACCTTCGGCTAGCTCCAGACACCACCCGGAGCCTGCGGGCCGACAGGCTGCCGAGATCCAACCCGAGGTTCGCAACCACGTTGCCCACAGCGAAACCCTTCTCTCTTTCCTCCAGGATCTCATAGTGAATGACGGTGGAAGCCTTGTTCAAGGCACCAAGCAGAAGCAAAACTCCCACCACTCTCCCGGTGCTTACCAGTCCGCTCCTCCAGGCCTCTGGGACCATCTCACTCAAAAGCAGTTCCTCTCTGCGGGGCCCAGATTGTCCTGGAGATTCCGCTGAGAAACTTTCAGCGGGTTAGCGCTCGGGCGCTGGGCGCCGAGTCCGACATGGCTTTCTGGATGCCGCTGATTTGCTCGCCGGCTGTTCAGCCTCTGCCTCATCCCGGGGCGCCGAAAGGGGACGGGCCGGGGCCAGATCTCCAGCGTCTTCATTGGCCGACAGCGGCACACAGAGTCCCAGCCAATAACTGCACGAAGAATGCGCTAGCGCCGGGCCCTCTGAGCAGGACACGCGCTAGCGCCAGGAACTTCACTTTCCTTTGGCTTCCTTCCAGAGTTTCCAGCCAAAGCGCTTTGCTAGTATGTGTACGTAGGAAACCTACCTTAGCCTGGAAAGCCAACTGCGGGGCGATGAAGCTGGCAGTTCTGCAAGTCTCCAAGCCAAATCGAGGCTATTAAACACTTAATCGCTTTCTTTGATCACAGGAAGGGGGATCAAACCAAACCGAAAACGACACAACGTTGTCTGGAAAAACGCCAACAAATCTGATTTGTTGGAAGACGCACAATTAGCTGGCCCCTACTTGTAAGGAGGCGTTTAGCCTTTCTGTAGAGATGTTAATAATCTCAGTTTTATCTCTTACCAAATGAAACCGTAGAATTCCCTGTCACTTCCTCAGTAGAACAAATCAGCAGGAGCTGTATGTTTGATTTAACTCTGTTTTATAAAATTTAAAAATACAATTCAGATTTTATTTCTTTTAAAACTGGATGTCATTGCTTAGCTCTTTTTTTTTTTTTTTTTTAGAGACAGGGTGGGAGGGGTTGGGTCTCTGTCACCCAGGCTGGAGTGCAGTGGCAAGTTTAGCTCACTGCAGCCTCCAACTCCTGCACTCAAGCACCCTCCCACCTTAGCCTCCAGTAGCTGGGATTACAGGCGCAGGCCATCAGCTGGCTAGCTCTCCTTTCTTAAGAACCAGGGAGCAACATGAAACTTCCTACCCTGTCTTTCACAAGGAGCATAATCTCAATTGTGGAGCATAATCTCTCAAACATTTCCCTTTACTTGATCGATCCTTTTCCCAATATCTTGGGTTCATATACCCCAAGGAGAAATTGCATTGCTAATAAAGAACAATGGAGGAGGAGGAGAAAATTTTAAAAAGAAAAAGAAAAAACCTGGCCTATTTACCACCTAGGACCTTTGTAAAATGATTGAGACAATGGCAGCAAAGCTCCACAAGTCCTCAGAGAAGTATAAAGTCTTTAGCAACAGAATGAAGAGCTTTGAGATTTCTGCATTTAGAATTGTATTCACCTAACAAAATAGCAATGATTAGGATAATGAATGAGAGCATCTGCCACGATGTAAGCCAGAGTTGAGTTGTGTGTCCTTGAGCAAGAAATTAACCTCTAGGGTTCCTGGAATCCTATCCTATTAAATGAATAAGGCAGGTAAAGTGCAATTAATGATGCCAACCATCCCATTAGATACTAAAGTTTTAGAGCCTCATACTATTTCTGTATACTTGTCTTGGGTATCACTTCGATTGCATACAGTTCTTTCTGAAGTGTAACAGAACCTTGAACATAGGCAGAGAGGTAGGCAGATACATTAGCTAAGTAGATAAGAAATAAGCAAACATAGGATATTTCCTGAAGAGATGAAAAGCCATATATGACCTGTCCATGTCTTCAACACTTTAATTAACCTCTTAAAATCCCCAGTTTTAAATACTTAAGTTTGACAATTGGCCAGACCACCATGAAAGCTGATAGGCATTGGAAGAGAGAATGTATTTAGAATTTGGAATATAGAATATAGCCCAGCCATTTGCTACTCAAAGTGTGAGGACCAGTGGCCTAGGCATCACCTGGGTGTTTACTGAAAATGCAGAAATGCCCTACCTGAGACCTACTGAACCAGAATTTGCATTTTAACAAAACACCAGGGTGACTTGAAAACACATTAAAGTTTGACAAGCACTGATCTAGACAGTTAGAAATATAATGATTTATCAATCTTTTTCCTCATTCGGCATCACTTAATTCACAATCTGTTTTTTGAAAACCAACTTTAAAAAATTTAAGTAGTTTTCTCATTAATAATAAAGCCCATAGTTTTCATAAAACTTCTTCATAAACCAGGAGCACTCTTGTGGATCCATTCTCCACAGTAGCTAGAGTGATCTTCCTAAAATTGTAATTAGATCATACAATTCTCCAGCTACTCCTCTGCAGCATCGCACTGCTCTTGAAAGAAAACACCAAATCCTCTGCATAGTACCCAATTTCTCAGGCCTCCTCCCTCTCACTATACTTCATTGCTCCACTTGGAGTGTGTCACCAGCCAAGCCCTTTTGTGCCTCGGGGCCTCCATGCAGGCAGGTCCTCTCCCACGAATGCTTTTTTCTCCTCCCTCCCCTAGCTTTACTAATTTCTACAAAAATTTTAGGTCTCAGTTCAAATGTCATTTCTTACTAGAAGTTTTCCATTAGGCCCCAGTTAAAACCAGGATCCTTTGTTATGCTCTCTCAGAGTAACTTATATTTTTTCCATTGAACGCAGCACAATTTGAAATTTTATAATTATTTTTTATTTAAGCATAATGTCTGCCTCTCCTTAAAAAAAGAAGAAAAAAAAGAAGCTCTAGGAGGGCAGAGGCCTGTCATTTTGATGACCACTTGTATCCCTGGTGTCTAGCACAGCAGTCGCTTAATGTTTATTAATATAGCAATCTTTATACTAATAGCATAGTAATCATAACATACTCTAAAGACTATATGTTAATATATTCATTTGTGTGGATGTATTCTCCCTGGGAGCAAGCATTTTTGGAAGATACATTTACTCTTTCAAGCTACCACTGGGCCTAATGAAACTGTTTCCTAACCCTAATGATCTGCAGAGATAATATAGCTTGCCAACTGGCTAAGTAAGGTGTGGGAATAAAACTCACAGTGGACAATAAAGAAAGATGCCATAACTTGCTGTTTCACCTATATCCAGGAGCAATGGAAGCACCAGCATAGAGAATCAACACATTTTTCCAGTCTCTATCTTCTTTCTTCTCTGTTTTATAATTTCAAGAGAGCCTCTGACCAATGAGAGATAGCAAATACAATATAAATTTAAAATAGAAAGTAAACATATTATATGGTCAAGAGTGAGGCTGTAGTGTCAAAAAGACCCAAGTTCCAATACTGGATATTACTTAGCAGCTATGTAACCATGAAACTTTTATTTTTAAGTTCTCTTTTATTTTCTTTATTTGTAAAATAGGAATAATAATAGTACTCATTGATATGACCAGAAGCATGTTGATCATTTTTTAAATCTTTTAACAGCTTTATACATATGATATAGTATACTTATACAATTCAAGTATCTTTAGCAGATTTATACAGCCATGCAACCAACCCCACAATCCAGTTTTAGAATATTTCTATCACTGCCAAAGTTTCCTGCATGCCTGTCTGCAGTCAGCCCTTGCTCCTACCCTCAGCCCCAGGTAACCACTCATCTACTTTCTGTCTATGTAGATTTGCCTTTTCTAGAAATTTTTCTCTTTTATATTATGTAGATTCTGCCTCTGGCCTATTTATTCTATTAAATTGGAATTTCTAGAAATTTTATAAAAAAGGAATTCTAAAATATGTAGTCTTTCATATCTGGCTTCTTTCACTTACCATAATGTCAAACCCAGCTCATGACTACACCCTCAAATCTGTTCTTTCTCCATCCTTCTTCATCTAGTATGTGGCATTTCTATTCCAGTCAGAAATTCAGAAGTCATTTTTAACATCTTCTTCGACATTCCCACATCCAATTAATTACCAATCCATACCAAAGCTTACTACCTCCAAACTACATTTTGAAATTATCAATTACTTACCCTGTCTACTGCCACCACCTGAGTCAAAACTCCCACCTTAAAAACTTTCATAGCTTCCTCCCTGGTATTCTTTCTTCCTCTTTTGCTTTCTCTAAAATCTATTTCAAATGCAGAAACCTGAGAGATCTTTCAAAAATATACATTAGATTATATACCTTACTTGCTAAAAATAACATTTGGCACTAGAACTGGCTACATGATTTGTGGGGTCAGTGAAAAATAAAAATAGGGGGCTTATTAAAAATTATTAAGAATTTCAAGATAGTAATAGCAGGGCATTAACCTAAGGGTAGTGCCCTTCTAAGAATGGGGCCCCATTTAAGCATGGAGCCCGTGTGACTGCACAGGTCACATGCCCATTAAGCTGGCCCTGCCTGGCACAAAGGAAACTCTGAATAAATAATACCTATATTTTTTAACAGTAGGTAGTTGTCTAATTACATAATATTATTCCCAGAGCGTCAGTAATATCAGAAAATCCTATTCAAGATGCTATTAAATTACTATATATGAGAAAATACATATATAAAATCCTTTTAAAATCCCAGTAATCTTTCAATTCAATCTAATTTGTCTATTTGAACAGCATTCTAAAGTTAAATTAAGGGACCATTTGAAGAGAAATGGAATAAAAGCAGATAACCAATAAATCAAACAAACATGTATCCTGATTTAGACATGTGGGAGATTCAAGGATTTGGTGAAGAAATCAGATGGCTTAGCCTTAATATTTATCTGAAGTTTACCTGAATATTTTGTATAATTTGGTTTGAAAAGATGATCTGTGGATATTAAGAATAAGTTCGGTGAGGCCTGCATTCTATCTACTCTTAGAACACGAAGAAATTATCTCATCAAAATATTTTGGAATTACAAACAGTGATTTCAGTGGTCAAAAGCTTAAAAAATAGCATGTAAATAGGGTAAATAAAGGAAATGGGGGTAAAAAGAGATGTTTACCCCTTCTCTCATTTCAGTGCAACTCTCTTCTAGCCTTGATCACATTAGTACCCGATTATTATTGATTACATCATAAAACTTAAATATGTCGGGAAGCTATCTGCAAAAAAAATTACTAAATTTGTCCACATGAAAATCTTCCAGGAGACCTAAATTCTACACAGAGAGATAGAATTTGTTTCAATTTTGCATGCAATAGCAACATGCTATTACATTGAATAGCATGTTGCTATTACATTGCTATATAACTTACTATTAGTTCTCACCAAATGAGTAACCTTGTCTGGCTAAGCTGTTTATTGTTTCTAAATAAAATAACTCACTTTAGTTTATACTGATAACTTTGGGGAAGAAAGAAGTGTGGCTTTCTGATCATCAAAACCTTCTGACATTATAGAAGTTTAGTACATGATAAAGATGCTAACTCAAATCATTGGGACAAAGATGAAGTTCTTAATAAATGATATTGGAACAACTGGATAGCCATTTGGGAAAAAAAGATAAAATTAGATCCATACCTCAGCACACACAAGATCTAAGGGATCTTGCTTCAGTTATAGCAGGGATCTAAACGTAGAAACCGAAAACCAAATAAGTACTAGAAGAAAGCAGTAATAAATGTTTCTATAACCTAGGTGTGGGGAAAATCCGACTATAACTCAAAACCTGAACGCAATACAAGAAAAGATTCACTTATTTGATTACATAAAAATAAAGAGAAAATGGTTGCATTGCAAAAAAAGGTCATAAGCACAGTTAAAAAGCAAATGAAATGGTGAGAGAAAATATTTGCAACCTATATCTTGGACAAAAGGCTAATATCCCTAATATGAGGGGACTTCAGAAAGTTCGTGGAAATGCATATTATGCAAAACTGTGCATGGGTTTCAAAGTTTTTTGCAGCAAAATAAACTTGCACTAACTCGTTACAACATGTCTGAACAGGGGCGTCTAGTCTGAGGCACTAAGAAGGATAAAACATCAGTTTGAAAGGAGTCCCTACCAGAGCAACATGAATTCTGCTATAATTGAAGCAAGAACAAATATCAAAATTACGGTGAAGCATGGGTAGAAGAATGATGAAATCATTGATGCTTTGTGAAAAGTTTATGGTAACAATGCCCCAAGAAATCAGCAGTTTTACAAATGGATAACTTGTTTTAAGAAAGGACAGGACAGGCGAGGCGCGGTGGCTCATGCCTGTAATCCTAGCACTCTGGGAGGCTGAGGCGGGAGGATTGCCTGAGCTCAGGAGTTCGAGACCAGCCTGAGCAAGAGCGAGACCCCGTCTCTACTACAAATAGAAAGAAATTACCCAAACAACTAAAAATAGAAAAAAAAATTAGCCGGGCATGATGGCGCGTGTCTGTAGTCCCAGCAACCCGGGAGGCTGAGGCAGGAGGATCACTTAAGCCCAGGAGTTTGAGGTTGCTGTGAGCTAGGCTGATGCCACAGCACTCTAGCCCAGGCAACAGAGTAAGACTCTGTCTCAAAAAAAAAAAGAAAGGACAGGACAACGTTGAAGATGAAGCCTGCAGCAACCGACCATTCACATCAATTTGCAAGGAAAAAGTTAATCTTGTTCATGTCCTATTTGAAGAGGACTGATGATTAAATAATAGCCAAAACAATAGCCAACACCACAGACATCTCAAGTGGTTCAGCTTACACAATTCTGACTGGAAAATTAAAGCTGAGCAAACTTTCCACACGATGGGTGCCAAAACTGTTGTGTCCAGATCAACTGCAGACAAGAGTAGAGCTTTCAATGGAAGAAGAAAAGATCACTGAACTTGAAGACATAGCAATAGAAACTATTCAAACTGAAACACAGAAAAAAATATTGAAAAAATATGAACTCAAGGAACTGTGGGAAAATATCAAACAATCTAACATTAGTGAAATTGGAATCCCATAATTGGGGGAAAGAGTGTGTCTGTGTTAGAAATATTTTAATAAATATGGCCCCAAACTTTCTAAATTTGAAGAAAATTATAAATTCACAGAAGCAAGATGCTCAATGAACCCAAAATAGGATAAACATAGAGAAAAACATACCAAGATCCATTATAACCAAATTGCTGAAAATCATTGATAAAAAGAAAAATTTAGAAGGATCCCAAAGAAAAAAAAATTAAGTGCAGGAGATAAGTGCAAAGATAAGAAAGACTGTTGGCCGAGGGTGGTAGCTCACACCTGTAATTCCAGCATTTTGGGAGGTAGAGGCAGGAGGATTACCTGAGGCCAGGAGTCTGAGGTTACAGTGAGTTATGATTGCACCACAACACTCCAGCCTAGGCAACAGAGACCCTGTTTCTCTTTAAAAAAAAAAAAAAGACTGTAGACATTTCATCAGAAACAATACAAGGCAGAAGAGAGAGGACATCTTTAAAGTACTGAAAGAAAAAAAAAAGATCAGCCTAAAAGTCTATCCAGCAAAATTATCTTTCACAAATGAAGGTGAGATAATTTGTGTTCTCATCACAAAAAATAAATATTGTGAGGCAATGCATGTTAAATAGCTTGATTTAGCCATTCCACAATATGTATATATCAAACCATAATTTTGTACACCATAAATATATACATTTTTTACTAGTCAATTAAACAAATTTTAAAAATGAAGGTGAAATAAAGATTTTTTTCAGACAAACAGAAGCCAAGAAAATTTGCAACCAGCAGACCTGCACTTTGAGAAATATTAAAGGAAGTTCTTTAGTCTGAAGGGAAATGATACCAGATGGAAACTTGGATCTACACAAAGAAATTAGTAGTAGAAATGGTAAAAACGTAGGTTAAATTTTAAAGACTTTTCACTTTTAATTTCTTTAAAATATAATCAATTACTTAAAGCAAAAAAAATAACATACTGTGGGGCTTATAATATATGCAGAAGTAGAATGTATGACAACAATACCATGGGAAAGACCAGAAAGGGGAAATGGAAGTATATTGTTATTAGGCACTTATATTATATGTGAAATGGTATAATATTATTTGAAGGTAAATGGTGATAAGTTAAAGAGGCATATTGTAAACCCTAGAGCAAC
>NW_012147908.1:3239003-3240881 GCF_000956105.1 Propithecus coquereli
CAGGAGGATCGCTTGAGCCCAGGAGTTTGAGGTTGCTGTGAGCTATGATGATGCCACTACACTCTACCCAGGGTGACAAAGTGAGACTCTGTCTCGGGGGGGAAAAAAAAAAGGAAATACCGTTGAAACTTCAATGAGATAGCATACACACCCACTAGAATGGCTGTAATTTAAAAATTTGATAAAAGGAAGAACTGATGAGGACGTGGAGCAAATGGAACACTTCACACATTGCCAATGGGAAAGCAAAGTGATAATTACCATGTTGAAAAATAGTTTTACAGCTTCTTATAAAGTTGAACATACACTTCCCATATCACATGACCCAGCGATTCTGCTTTTGGGTATTTATACAAGAGAAATAAAAAGCATTTGCCCACAAATAGACCTGTACATGTTTGTTCACATCACCCTAATTCACAAGAGCACATTGGACAACTCAAATGTCCATCAACAGTTGAATGAATAAACAAATTGTAATATATTCATATTACTCAATAATCAAAAGGAACAAGCTTCTGATACACGCAACAAGATGGATAAATTTCAAAAACATTTTGAGCAAAAGAAGATGGACACAAAAGAGCATATGGTATAGGATTCCATTTAGATGAAATTCTGGAAGAAGTGAAACTAATTTATAGTGACAGGAAGCAGATCAGTTGTCGCCTGGAGCCAGGGATGTGGGAAATTGATTGCAAAGGGGCATGAGGGAACTCTGAAGGTTATGGAAATGTTCCTGCATTTTGATTGTGGTGGTGGTTACACAGATGTAAACATTTGTCAAAATTCATTGAGCTGTGTAATTTTAAAAGGTAAATTTTATTGTATATAAATTATACTTCAATAAAGCTGATACATTTTAAAAAGTAAAGTGTGAAAGAGTATATACAGGCAGTCTTCATTTTGTGCTGTAGCACAGGACCTTAAAAATGCCAGTGCAAGTGGAAACTGTAAAGTGATCTTAATAATCCACATGAAAAATTATGATTGCTCTGTGACTTTTAAAAATTAAAAACTCTCTTACTGCTGGTTATAAATTTATAGCAAAATAAAAAACTAGTAAGACCATATTTAATAAAGTGTAACTTAAAACATTAGAACCATTGATAATTAAAAGGTTTTACTTCTTTGTAGAAAACGTATCAAGAAGAGTTTGAAGAATGTTTGGCCTCTTTTCATCCCATACCTTATATTATGGAACAAGCATCTTTTCTATACCTTAGCAAAATGCTATATTCTTTTCTAAGCTTGAATCAACTCTAACATTTTATTTATCCTTTGAGCTTTCAATGTTATGAAATATCTGAAAGTTCCTTTAGTGTAAAGTTTTTGGCTAGTGCCACTTTCTCCAAGCCAGCTTCATCCCTTTTGTCACAACTGCTTTTCTCATTCATGTCAATAAGTTCATCTTTACTAAGCTCCTTTGGCTGCATGTCTAGAGATTCTTGAAAGTCGCAGTGTCAACATTCCCATGGTCAGCTATTTCTTCTATAATTCCATCTACGTTCAATTCAAATTTCACTGACGACATTATCACTTTGGTTTCTTTGCTGCACTTTTATCTTTGCTGGCCAATTCTGTGTACATTTTTGTAAAAAATGTTGTATGGGTTTATGACCAGGAGACAAGGAGGCAAAACAATGACATGCTCAGCTGTCAGTGCATAACTAAATCACAGACACAGTGACAGTGGCCAATCACTGACAGACTTTGAAAGAAGTCATGTGATTGGTCTCTGATCATCGTGCTCATCTGTTATTTGCAAAGTGATTTATAGACTGAAGGGCTAGCAGCAAAATTTGTGCTTTATGAGATTTACTCAGACTTACCATATCATGGTAACTGAAATTTGGATTGTTTTTTTTTTTTTTTTTT
>NW_012147908.1:3242413-3243696 GCF_000956105.1 Propithecus coquereli
AAGGCTGAGAAAGTATTTCAGATTGAAGTAGACTAAAGAGACAAGGCAACTAAATGCAATGTGTGATCCTGGACTTGAAAATAATTACTATAAAGTACTGGTAACATATGTACTATGTATTAAATAATCATATCATATCAATGTTAAATTTTCTGATTTTATTATTGAAATTCAATGATATAAAAGAATGTCCTTATTGTTAAGAAATACAAATGAAGTGTTTAGAAATAAAGAGACATGATGTCTACAATTTACTCTCAAATGGTTCATAAAAAATGTGTGTGTATATGTATATATGTGTGTGTGTGTGTTTGTATATATATATATGTAGAGAGAGAGAGAATGATAAAAGAAATTTTGGCAAAATACAAAATGTTAACAACAGGTGCATCTTGGTGAAGGGCATACAGTCCTTTGTACAATTCTTGCAACTCTCCTATAAATTTGAAATCATTTCAAGGCAAAAAGTTAAAAAGAAAACTTCCTTTGAAGATACCTATCAAAATTACAAACCTAGTTACTCTCTGACCCAGCAATTCCAATTCCATTTGTCACAATTCATCCCACAGATATACTGCATATGTACAAAATAATGTAGGTACAAGCTCGATTACTGAAAACAACCCAAGTATCCATTTATAAGAGACTGATTAATAGTTCAGTGGAATACTAATCATCTCTTTAAAAAAAGAGCTTTCTATGTATTAATATGGAAAGACTTTTACAGGAAATCTTGTGAAGAAAACAAAATATAGAGAGGTGTATAGTACGTTATCATTTTTGTAAGAAGAATGGGGAAATATGTATCCATATTTGCCCATATTTGCATAAAGAAATGCTGAAAGGATACTTAATAAACTAATAAAATGTTTATCTATGGGGGACAAGAAGAAGCAAGGGTGGAATAGGAGTAGGATAGGGATGGGAATGAGACTTCTCAATATATACCTGTTACATTGTTTTGAATTTTGAATCATGTAAATGTGTTTCCTATCCAAAAATAAAATAAAGAAAATTACCAAGATTGAGGTAGATGGCAGACCTATAAGAACTCAAAGAAAAGGTTCCTTGAGATGTTAAGTGGAAAAAGCAAGTTGCAGAACAGTATATATACTGTAAAACGATCCCTGTTGTGCAAAAAAGGCACACATACACTTGCATATACACAGAAGATACCTGTAAGCACACATAATCAGGTATTAACAGCAGTGATCTGTCAGGGATGAGTCAGAGGCATGGTGGAGTGGGGAGGATATGTTTTATTTTCTTAAAATTTAAAAAAA
>NW_012147908.1:3243746-3244954 GCF_000956105.1 Propithecus coquereli
TGGAATTCAACTAAAAATCAGTAACAGAAAGTTAACAGGAAAATGTGCAAACACTTGAAAATAAAACTGCACAGTTCTAAATAATCCACAGATCAAAGAGGAAGTCTCGAAGGAAACTTTAAAATATATTGAAGTGAAAGAAAAAGCATGATGTATAAGAGACAAAAATTCATAAATTTGGTTTCATCAAAATTAAAAACTTTTGCTCTGTAAAAGACCTTGTTAAGAGGAGGAGTAAGCAAAAATCCTTTTACATAATATTAGCATAGGAAATCCAGCAATATGAAAAAGGCTAATATATGATGACGAGCTTGAGTATCTAAAAAATACAAAGTTGATTAAACATTCAAAAATCAATCTGTGTAATTTACCATATTAATAGAGTGAAACAGAAAATCTATATGATCATCTCAATAGATGCACAAAAGCGTTTGACAAAATTTAACACTCATTCATTATAAAAACTCTCAACTTCCTCCTTCTGGTAAAAGGTATCTATGGAAATTTAATGGTGGAAAACTAAATACTTTCCCCCAGAAAAGATAAAAAACAAGGCAAGGATGTCCATTCTCACCATTTCTATTCAATTTTGCCCTGGAAATCCTAACCAATACAATAGGGCTAGTTAAAACAAAAAGAAAAAAGAAAGAAAAGAAAAGGTGTGAAGATTGGAATAAAAGAAATAAAAAGTCTTTATTTTCAGAAAACATGTTTGTGTATGCAGAATATCCTCAGGAATCTACAAAAAATCTACTAGAAATACTAAGTCAATTTATTAAGGACCCAAGCTACAAGGTCAAGATACAAAAATCAATTGTATTTCTATATACTAGCAATAATCAATGGGAAAATGAAAATTTTTAAAATGCCACTTAGAATAGTAGAAAGTATTAAATAATAAGCAATAAATTTATCAAAATATACAGAAGATACACTGAAAAACACAAAACATTGCTAAGAGAAATGAAAGAATATTTAAATAAATGAAGAGATATGCCATGTTCATGGATTGAAAAAAATCATTAATGTTAATTTTTCCCAGATTTAAGCTATAGATTCAATGCAATCCTAATTGATATCCAGAAGTCTTTTTTTGTTTTTAAAGAAAGTGACAGGATAATACCAAAATTTATATAATAAAGAGTCTAGAATCGTAAAAACAATTTTGAAAAAGGAAAACAAAGTTGTAGAACTTATACTACCTGATT
>NW_012147908.1:3257664-3260646 GCF_000956105.1 Propithecus coquereli
GCTCAGGCTGGTCTGGAACTCCTGAGCTCAAACAATCCGCCCGCCTTGGCCTCCCAGAGTGCTAGGATTACAGGCGTGAGCCACCGCACCCGGCCTTAGAAATCACTCTTAATCCTCACTCCCCTTCATTCATTGTATTTATTCAGTCAACAATATTTTCAGGATCTACCAGCTGCCAGGCAACAATCTTGTCAGACAATAAGGAATATAATAATAAACAAAATAGTCCCTGCCCTCATAGAATTTATATTCTAACTATTCCAGTAAGTCTTATTGAATCTATTTCCTAAATATATCTACAATCCAACCATTTATTTCTATATCCACTGCCTCTCCTTTAATCCAAGCCAGCAGCACTTCTTACCAGAAACATTGCTATAGTCTCCCATCTCATCTTCCTCTTTCCATTTATGACACTCATACATCAATTCTTTATATAGCAATCAGAGTAATCCTAATAGTTCAAATCATATCTTGCCACTGCCTTGTTAGAAACCTTTTAATAGCTCCTACGTACAAGGGTACTTAGAATAAAATCCAGAATTTTAAATGTGGCTTACAAGGTTCTGCCTACTTTATTAGTCTCATCTATTTATTTTCCATTTTCAATTGCTCAAGTGACAACTTTTCTTTTTTTAAGACCTTTACATATGATATCCCCTCTGCCTGACAATTTCTTTTTTACTCTTCTTGTTACCTAGCTAACTTCTATTCATCCTTCAGATCTCACTTTAAATATCATTTCCCGAAAGAAGCCTTCCCTGACCTTCAGACTAGGCCAGGCCTCCCCACCATAAACTCTCTCTTAGTGCTTTTGTGTTTCTTCTTGGTAGCATTTATCAAACCTGTGAAAGACCATGTATTAGGATGGAGCCAATTAAGGCAGAAATCATATCTCCCTGGTTCATTGCTGCAATCTTGGAACCCAGGACTCTGTCTTGCATATAGTAGACAGTTAATAAATACTTGTTATATAAAATGAGTGAATGAACCACCCACTACTAGACTTGGGTAGACAGCAATGTTTACTATTTCTGGGTGGGCTCTCCCAACCTATACATTGCACAGAATGGAAGTATGAACTTATCGGAGGTGGTTTAGACTTAGATTACGTTATTAATATTTCACATTATATTCTCACACAATATAGTCTGACAAGATTATTGCCTCACAATATAGTGTGAGAATAGAGTATCTGCACTTCTTATTTTTCAAAAGCATATGGACATACAAAAAAACAATAGTTTTTTGGTAAACTGAAATGAACAATCAGAAAATAAAACTAAAAGCAATACTATTTATAATAACTTTCCAAAACATCAAATATATAGGGATGATTTAATGAAAGATGTAGAAGACCTCTGCACTGAAAACTATAAAACATAGCTGAGAGAAATTAAAGAAGAACTAATTAAATGGAAGCATATACCATGTTCATGGATTGGAAATCTCAATATTGTTAAGATGACCTCCTCCCTGGCCTCCCTGATAGAGCTGTAGATTCAATGCAATCCTATTCAAAACCCCTACAGACTTTGTCCCTTTGGAAATTGACAAGATGATTTTCATTTATTTGGAAAAATAAAAGACCAAGAGTAATCAAAACAATATAGAAAAAGTGGAAAAAAAGTTGGAAGATTTACCTACCTAAGTTCAAGACTTACTATAAAGCTACAATAATGAAAACAATGTGCTATTAGCAAAAGAATAGACAAATAGATAAATGGAACATGATAGAGAATACAGAAATTGAACTACATATACATATTTTTCAGCAAAGGCACCAAAGCAATTAAATAGAAAGAAGACAATCTTTTCAATAAATGGTGCTGGAAAATATGGGAAAAAAACCTTGACCTTACCCCCCCACCATTGAATTGCTACCTCATACCACATGCAAAAATCAATCTGAAATAAGGTAAGTAGGAAGGAAGATTCAACAAATGTCAAATAAATGCCCTTTGCTCACCAGAAATATTCAATTTCCCCCAATATACTGCTATAGTAAAGTATTACACAAGATAAATCCAGTACATGCAAGTGACACATATCTGTTGAGATGCTTGACTTTTCTTGGTTTCCAACCTTTAGCAGACCCTTCAGGTGAGCATCAGAATCCAGATTGAAGATGCCAAATTATCTGATTTGCTGAATTCCTTTTAGAGACCCAAACCCAGGTAGCATTTATAATAAAATGAACATAGCTTAGATGGACCACAGAATCCATGCCAATAAGGAAACCTACTGTGAACAACCAAACACATTTTTATGCATCATCCTACTAATATTATTTTTCTCTTGACTTACAAGTAATTCTTCCACTGTTTTCAGTTTCCACATTACCCATTTTACCTAGTTTTGCTTTCCCAAGGTAACAGTTTCCTTTTCCCTTCTTTTGTTAAATTTTATATTGCAAGCTTCCAATTCATTGACTGTGTAATACGGAATGAGGAATTTTATATGCAAATGTTATTCTATAAGTTTTGAAGTGTTTGTAAATTGCTAGTTCAGTGAAATGCTATGCTAACGTTATCTGGTTTTCATTTGTACAATCACCTAATTACAAGGAACAGTCCATATCCTGCATTCTTTGTTAGCTCAAATTCACTTAAAGCATTTGAATTGACCTAATTTTCCAAGCCTTCTAATGAAGTCATAGGGAGAGAAGCTCTTTGTACTATAGAGAATAATGGAATGGACATGAGTGGGGGAACAAAACGCAGTGTAACTTCTGGTGGTGCTCATAATCTAGTTTGAAGAACAAGGTTCTGTGCCAGAAGGAGACTGGAACACTCAGTCATAAAAAGCTCTACGGTGAAACAATAGTTTTCAAGGTTTTGGTCTAACAATTTCCATTAGTCTTATTCTTAGATTAATTGAAATGATAGGCTAACTTTATCAGCCAGGATGTCTTTTTGCAGTGAGAGAAAGTTTCTCAAATAGAAAATGAAATAGTCATGTGTTTGGTGGGACGTGATAAAC
>NW_012147908.1:3260696-3261429 GCF_000956105.1 Propithecus coquereli
AGAGTGAGACTCTGTCTCAAAAAAAAAAAATTCCATGGAGAACATACAATCATGTGAAAGAAAATTAAACGAAAAAAATTTAAAACAAACCGGTAAATTATAATCCAAACAGAATTCCAGATGCAGAAAATTACTGAATACCAGGGCTAGTCTAAAGAGTGGAGTGAGTATGAATTAGACAGCAAAATTCCCCGGGATCTGAATGTTTCTTATAATGAAAAAGAGATAAGGGAGAAAAATAAAACACAAAGATAGCTCAGCCATGAACCCCAAAACATACCAGTGTGGAGCTAGCAGAAAGTTTAACTTCAGCCTTGTAAGGATCTACCCATCTGAACAGATTATCATAATGGAAGAAATCAGAGTAAAAGAATGGTGACCACATGTCTAACCACAAACAATATCTGCACTTGGACATTTCTCAGATTTTTAAACTGAACATGCTTACAACTCAACTCTTAATTTCTCTTAAATCTACCCTTCTCTAGTCTTTTGCACCTATGTTCACCCAGTTCCTTAATTTGGAAAGCTATAAATCACTCTTTTTTTTTTTTTTGAGACAAAGTCTCACTCTCTTGCCTGGGTTAGAGTGCCGTGGCATCATTCTAGCTCAAAGCAACGTCAAACTCCTGGGTTCAAGTGATCCTACTGCCTCAGCCTCCCAAGTAGCTGAGACTACAGGCATGCGCCACCATGCCCAGCTAATTTTTTTTTCTATATATTTTTAGTTGTC
>NW_012147908.1:3265187-3288820 GCF_000956105.1 Propithecus coquereli
TAGAAGAAAAGCTGCTTGTGATTGAACTTAGTTTCATCAAGAATTTCTTGCCCTGGAGGGTGGATTCTGGCCCAAGCAATTAGAATCATCAGAATCATTCCCTTCCCCAGAGGGGATTTGGAAAAAGGGAGTTCATTCATCCCTGGATTAGTAGGAGCAGCACACACCTGGTAAGAATATGGCACCATAGAGCTACAATTACCCTGAAACTTGGGAACTACTATGGGGTAGAGATCTGTGGGGAACTAATCCAAGATAGGACCATTTTGGGGTCTTCAGCACTTCAAAACCAGCACAAGTAATGCAATCAGGAAGAATAAAAAATAAATTAAAACTAAGGCAAGGACCAGATAGAAATTAATTTTGGATTCAGAGTTTAGCTTTTCAGTGGTCGCTGAGGTCCAGCAGAACCTCCTGCAGACTGTCGATGAAGACCAGGTGCAGCGTGGCGGTGACTGAGAGGGGAGACTGTCCATGGTCATGCACAACAACCCATAGGCACTGTCCGGCAGTATCGCAGTTGCCCAAGGCAGACGGGAGCCGTGCGCAGTTCCAGGCTGAAGAGCCCAGGCTCTCTGGCCTGTAGAACATGATAGGAAAGCAAGGCATTGTTCCCCCGAGTCGTCGGCGTCCACCGCCACCACCTTGGTGACCAGGTAGCCAGGCTTGGCAGCGCGCAGCACCATACAGAAGAGTATCGAGCGAGCCGAGCGAGCCTTTGGGCCCCACTACTTGGGTACAGCACCCCCGTAGCGCATTGTCATTGCAGTCGCCCACCAACATGCGTAGGTTCACATTGGCGCAGAGCGCGGCCTAGCCCTGGTCACCGGCCTGCAGCATCAGCTCTAAAGCCCGCAGTTGCTAGTGGTCCAAGGCGATTTGTGTGACCACCACTTTGCTCTGGGAGCTCAGCGACATGTAGGACGTTAGCGCCCACGACTCCAGGTCACTGGCCACGATCGAGTAGGAGAACCATTTGTGCCCCAAGTCTAGGTGAGAGGCGCTCACTTGCACTATGGAGGCTCTGGGACGGCTGTTTCTGGCCACATGAACCACGTAGGACTCCTGGTGGAAAACAGGAACGTTGCCATTGACGTCTCCAATGTGTATAGGGTGACCCTAATGCTGGAGCAGACTTGCCCCTGTCGGTGGCGGTGATGTGACATTGTAAATCAGGATCTGCTGCCGGTCCAGGGCCTCATCTGTTAGAAGCTTGTAATTAACTGGAGGAAAGTTTGATTCTGAAAGGTGTATTTCCTTGTATTAGACATGTGACCTCCCCATTTTCTCCCGAATCTGGCTCTTGTGATTTAAATAGAGCAATTACTGTCTGAGGTGCAGAATCTTAGAGAATCATTGTAGAAATAGAAGTAAAAATCACCTCTGGGACATTGTCATTATAATCTAGAATTTCAACCTCAACTATACACTGGGCAACCAGTCCCCCTCTTTCCTTTGCTTCCAAAACCATGGAATATTTTTAAATCTCTTCAAAGTTCATTTTACGTAAAGTTTGCATTTCTCCACTATTGTGATCAAGGCCAAACTGGATATGGGTACTCTGGGCTGTGAAGGCATACACGATCTCTGTGTGAACACCCTGGTCAGTGAGATCTTCCCAGTGGCTGACCCTTATACACATCCCAGTTGAACACTGGGGCAGGGGCGGTGGGCAGTGGTGGTTGTCATTGTCTTAGGCCAACAGGATCAAGCGTGGGCTGTCTAAGGCAGAGCTCCCATGGCTTGGGAGCTCTGCTTTTCTGGGTCTAGTGGCTTCTCTAACACAAGTTCGACGTATTTCTTTCCACTTTTCGTCTCCTACACTTGGAAGACAAATATAGGCTTGCTGCTAAGGTGATAATTTTGTAAAGAATTGCTTACAACATCCGGATCTTCCGCAGGTTCTATTGCAAGTCTTGCTCCAGGCTGAGTCAACTCAGAGGTATTTAACTTAATAACATTCCTGCGGTACAATGGGACATTACCATTCACATCCTGAATCTCTATATTAATGTGAAAAACATTTAAAGGATTTTCAACTAAGGTTTCTAAGCATATAGTACAAACTATATTTTGGGGATATATCTGCTCCTTATCCATCCGGTCACTCACAAGTCAGTCTCTGCTTTCTTCACTCAGAGTAAGTATTCTTTTTCAGCATTAACCTGTAGCTTCCAAGCAGGTAAGTTCTGGACACTGAGCCCCAGATCCTTGGCAAGGTTTCCAACCACGGAACCCTTGGCCAGCTCCTCAGGGATTGAATAATGGATCTGCTCAGAGAACGCCTGGCAGGACAAAAACAGCAGGAAGGGAAGCAGTACTTGCCTTGGTCCAGACCATCAGTCCAGCACTATTCCCCATCTCTTTCACAGTCCGTGTTGCTGCTGCTCCTGCCCAGAGAATGCCCTTCTCATACTATCTTTGGATTATGGAGTCTCCAGCCAAGAAGGAGCAGAGCTCATTGCTGGTGAACCTGTATGATCCTGGTTGAGCTTTATAGAACTAGGATTCACAATAGGAATGTTGGGGGTCTGCTCTTGGATTTGCACACCATCGGATTAGAAAAGCCACCAAGCAGGAACGTTATGGGATTCGCTAGTTTCGGCATTGGCCAACAGCGGCGCTCTGAGTCCCTACTCCAGAACTGCAGCCTGAAGAAATCAGAGCATGACTTATTGGGAAGTAGAGAGCAAAGAGAAAGATGTTTCTCACTGGAATTTGCAAGCTGAAAGGTGGTAGTCAGTCTCGCTCACGCAATTAAATATTCCTGAGAATTTATAACCTCAGTGACTTCAGCAGATGAAATCAAAGTGATGACTTCTTTTTATTTCGTCTTGATGGTTGAGTATTTTTAGGCTAAGAATCTCTACCTACCCCACCCCACGCTCCATGCTTGACTTTTTCCATGTAACACAGTCTCAAGATGACTGTTGGCTTAATCTTCAGCTGAAAATACGTAGGAAGTTTCTAAGAGGTTTCACAATGTGGAAATCTTATGGATTGAGGGATCTATTTTCAAAATTTGACAAATGTTCAGGTCCTTAGCTTTGTAAGATAGGTCAGACAGTTGGCCTAAATTAGGGGTTTGATACAGAGGGAAAGCACATATAAAATAATTGATTTTGCACTATGATTCTTTTTTTTCCAAGAGACCACTTTCTAATCATTAAACTCAAGCATTTTATTGAATATTTAGAAGGTGTGCATACCACTGTGCGAAATGCTTCAGAAAGTTAACTACGAACTAAGAAATTATGCCTATGCTTAATGATATTACACATGGCGGATCTTTGTATGATTTGTCTAAGAGAAATTCTGGCAGTAACTTCTTTTGCACACAGATAAATTATTTTGTCTGACTCTATATCTGTCCGATGACAATTTTTTTCCATTTTCCTGAACCAGAGTGCTTCCCATATGGTATCCAGAAGCTTCGTCCTCTATAAAACCATTTTTCCCAGTTAACTTTGCTATAGGCTGTCTTTTACCATCAGTGTTTTAAGAATTAATCTTAAACAGTAGGCTCTGTTATTGGTAGCTTTCCATTAAGTATGGTTTCCTAAAAGTGAACCCAAAGTGTAACATTAGATTTCCTTTTCTGAGATTTAGCTTCATCAGTTTGATCAACACCCCTTCACAACTATGTGTTTGCTTTTTTGAAACTGATGTCATATATGAGGAAAAACTAGATTTCCTCCAGAACTATTAATTCATGATCACAGCTCTACTCTGTTACATGTCACTGAGAAAATTATGATACAATCCACTCATTTATTGTTAACCTTCTAATTCACTGAAAAATGATCTGTGAGTTGTGTAGTCTCAGCAAGGTTCCTAGGCTATTGATACTTCAAAAAGCATAATACCTCTTCTGGAATGAAAGTGGTAGAAGAATGTCTGCTGACAGCTTGCTTTACAATTTTAGGTGCTATAAAACAATGGAGTTACAACATTTAAGTTATAACTGAACACTTTAACTTATTAAATTAAATAAGTGCATGCTCACCTGCCATAACACACAAAGAAAACAAGTAAAGACCTTGTCATAATTTTATTACTAGAACCAGAAGAAACATAAACATTCCCAAACCCATTGGCCAGCTACTATCAGGAAATGATCAACAAATATCTTAATTATCAATCCTAAATTATCAATAAATATCCTAAATATTCTCAAGCTAAGCCATTAGCTTCAATTCTTATATGGCCAAAACTTAATAACTCCGACCTTCAGGTTTTGGTACTTCCAGTTAAATCACCCAAGATCCCATTGGAGTAAAGTGCTCCTTTAAAACAGGTTTTTTAGACAACACAATGGTTCAAACAGAGAAAACTAATACTCGCAAAATTGTCTCATATAAAACAATCTTTCCCCCATCTTTATGGCCTAAAATTTTGACTTTTCAATAGGCACTTAAAATTTTTGAATTAGCTTTTGCAAAAATTTTAGAATAGTTTTGTTTCCACCCACAGGTCATCCCATTGTACCACCTGGAGAAGCACACAAATCATTATTACTTTTCCCAATAAAATGTCAAGTATGATGGCATTGAAAATATGAATCCGTTTTTTGTCAACCATAAAAATGGCTACTGTTGATTAATTACATGCTATGAACCAGATGATTTATATGTTATCCTTAAGTCCTCGCCACAACCTTTCGAATTAGATATGATTAGTCCTATTTTGCTGAAGCTCAGAGAGTTTATATACACAGATTATATGATGGTTACCTAATTGCAAAGCTACTGTCCTTCTATGATACGTCTGAAAACTCGGAATATTGGTGTCAGTAATCCCTAGAGCACATTTATTTGTTTATTCATTCATTCATTCAACAATGATTTAACGAAGACTATTTATTTAGCTTAAACTGGAAGTACCATTGAGATCACTGATATTTTAAATACAGTCTGAGGGTTATGACTATTTATGCCCTAGCTCTCAATGACTTGTCCCTAAATCAAGTTAGGTGAACAGAGATCAGCATAACTAGACCATGTGAACTTAGCCTCCCAAATCATTTCTGTTTTCCTATTATGTCTTTCATTTTGAATTGACCACCATACCATGAGAGAACTGACAAACATATTGTGATAGTTTCTACAAGACAATGGGGAAGGGTATACATTGTCCTCTGCTTCTCTCAATATTACTTACAGAACACTCTATTTATTAGATTCTATTTAAAATTTAATGTAAACACAAATTTTTTATTTTTTTTAAGAGACGAGGTCTTACTATGTTGCCCAGGTGATCTTCCTGCCTCAGCCTCCCTAAATAGTGGGACTTCAAACACAGTGTGCCTGGCTCCAAATTTTGTGTTTTGAGATAAACTCAAATACTTCCTTTTAAAAATAGCACACAAGTAGAACCACACAAGCTACTTTTCCTTTTGTCTTGGTTGTTGAGCAGCATAAAGTGACAACCGATCTCAGAAGCAGTAACTGCCTCATTTTAGAGCCCTTGTGTTATCTATCATTCTCTTTTATTAGCCTGGGTTTTAAATATTGTATTTTTGAAAGTAGATAGGCAACGAAGAAGAAACAAAAACAATTTGGATGTTATAGTCCCTACACCTTTAAAGAATTCACCAAAAGCAATTAGGCGATGCTTTTCCAAGAGTAATATTCTTTAGCAGTCAATTTCTGTTAAACACTCTACAATATGCATAAGGTTCTCAGGAAACACTTAGAATATGTGCACTTTCCAAAAATTTTCCCATATTTGTAAAAGTTACAGGGAATTCAATACAGAAAGCAGACGGAATTACTGCAAATTTGCCACAGCACCAAAAAGCACTCAAAACACATTTTTGTTAATTCTCAATATTCCACAAAGTCATTAATATCATCAGTACAGGTAAAGTGAGCAAAAGAAATGTCTAACTTGGAAACATATATAGATATTGTATTACTGAAATGCATAATAGGGTGAAAATAAAAAAAATCTTTACAATTTTTCCTCATGACAAAACATACAGTATATTGTATATTTCAGTGAGAAAGTTTTTAATGTGTAAGAAATAAACTCACCATATTTGGAAGTTCATGAATGATTTAAAGCCATGAAATGACTTAGGACACTGAGAAAAGTTAAACAGATGTATCCCTAATGGCTAGAAAGAATTACTACACTTTCAAAGAGACTAAATGTACCTTATGAATTTGCTAGCAATCTCAAGTAATTAAAAGCCACAGTATTTATAAAGGTTAACTAAAATTTTCACTTGTATGTTCCATTTAATTAGATTTCTCCCCTCTAGATAAACAGATAAATTGGCATCAGATGCTCTACACAAAACTGCTGCATGGTCAATGAGACAAAAAATTAAAAGCAGGAAAACAGTATTATAGCTAATAAATTAAACTAGAAAATGACATACAATATTAACAAAGTACTTTATAAATTGTTTATGAATATATACCTATTTTATAGAAATATACATAATAATATATAAATTGTTATAAATAAGGCTTGAGGGAAGGTGACTGGGCTGTTGGCCTCTGCCACATGTACGTAAATTTATTGATGTTTGCTTTATAAATTCCAAATATACACGAATTATCTATACTAAGGGATATTTTCCTCCAAGCTCAGAGAAGACTATTTGATAAGGACTCACCTGAATAAATGCATGATTGTCTTTAGAAAATACTGAATCACCTGACAGCAAAAGAGGCTCGCTTTTCTCAGAGTTCTCCTGGCTGATGAGCGTGTCCGCGTAGTTGGGCTGGGGGAAGATCAGGTGACTTTTCCGCGAATCCGCGGTGAGGGAGACCTCGTGGGAATACCTCTGCAGAAAAGCCCGCACCCCGTCCACGCCCACGAAGTGTGACGTGGGCACGTCCGCCAATCCGTCCCCTGAAGCCTGGAGTAGGCGCGACGAGTGCCAGCGACGCAGCCTGAACGCCAGCAGCAGGATCACAAAGGCCAGAAAAACGCAAGAGACTGCCGCCACCGCCACCACAAGATAGAGCGTCAGGCCTGAGGTTTCGGAGTCGGCGGGAGACTCCAGGCTGCCGAGATCCGCCAGGACATCGGGTATACTGTCGGCCACAGCCACGGTGAGAGTGACAGTGGCCGAGAGAGGAGGCTGGCCGTGGTCTTGGACGGCCACCACGAGGCTCTGCTTGAGCGCGTCTCTGTCCAGCAGGGCCCGCGCCGTGCGCACCTCGCCTGTGTGCAGCCCCACTGCGAAGAGCCCTGGCTCGCTGGCCTTGAGCAGGCGGTAGGACAGCCAGGCGTTCTGGCCCGACTCTCTGTCCACTGCCACCACCTTGGTCACCAAGTAGCCGGGCTCTGCGGAGCGGGGTGCCAGCTCCACGCCAGTGGAGCCGTCGGTGGGGAGGGCAGGATACAGGATCTCGGGCGCATTGTCGTTCTGGTCCAGCACGAACAGGCTCAGCGACACGTTACTGCTGAGGGGCGGGTCTCCGCTGTCACGCGCAATTACTTGCAACTGCAGGTCTCGGAAATGCTCGTAGTCGAAGGAGTGCAACGCGTACAGGACACCGGTGTCCGAGTTGATGGAGACATAGGAGGACACAGGCGCCCCCTGGAGGGTGTTCTCGGCCAGGGAATAAGTAACTTGGGCGTTCTCCTCACAGTCGGGGTCGTGGGCGGTCACGGAGACAAGAGAGGCTCCTCTGGGGTTGTTCTCTGGGATATAAACGGAATAGGAAGCCTGAGGGAAGGCGGGAGGGTTGTCGTTGGTGTCTGCTACATTCAGTGTGATGTGAGTTTCCGTGGACAGGGGCGGGGTTCCCTGGTCGGTGGCAGTCACCGTGATGTTGTAGCTAGGAACCTGTTCCCGGTCTAAGATTATGTCTGTTACCAAACTGTAGTAATTTCCGTAAGATTTTTCCAATTTAAAGGGCAGATTTCCTTGAATGAAACAGATCACCTTTCCATTTTCCCCAGAATCTTGGTCATTTACATTTAAAAGGGCAATTAATGTCCCTCTGGGAGAGTTTTCCCTAACGGAGCTAGTGAGAGAGGTGACAACTACTTCAGGGGCGTTGTCGTTCACGTCCAGGACAGTGATCAGGACTTTGGCTCGTGCAGAATATCCTGCGTTATCCATTGCTTGCACTTCCATCTCATAGAATCCTGATTCCTCGTGGTTCAACTCTCCTATTGTTGAGATTGTCCCTAAATTATTATCTAGCTTGAAAACTTGGGCCGCCTTGTCGTCCACATACCGGAAGGAATACATCACTTCCGCATTGGCTCCTTCGTCAGGGTCCGTGGCATTTACCAGAAGCAGCTGAGTGCCCACAGCTACATTCTCCGGAACGCTCACGCGGTACTGGGACTGAGTAAACGCTGGTGCGTTGTCGTTCACATCGACGACTGTCACGCGGATGCGCGCGGTGCCTGTGCGAACGGGGTCGCCGCCGTCGGAGGCCGTGACGACCAGGTGGTGAGCGGCCTTTTCTTCGCGGTCCAGGGCGCGCTCCAGCACCAATTCCGGGTACTTAATACCATCCGCTCCACTTTGCACGTCCAGGGAGAAGTGAGTATTCGGGCTGAGCTCATAGCTCTGGAGGGAGTTCTTCCCGATATCCGGATCCCAAGCGTGGGGAAGGGGGAACCGCATCCCAGTGGCTGCGTTTTCACTCATTTTGATTTCCAATTCACTTTCACGGAAGTAGGGCGCATTATCGTTAATGTCCCTCACTTCCACTTCCACCCCGTATATTTTCACTTTATCTTCCATCAGAATCTCCAGATTTAATTGACACTTGATGGCCCCCATACAGAGCTCCTCCCGGTCTATCCTGCCCGCGGTGACCAAGCTGCCGCTTCGCGGGTTCAGAGCGAAAAGTTGAGTCCTACCTCTGGAGACGATGCGGACTCCGCGCTCCGCCAGCTCCCGGGGCTCCAGCCCCAGGTCCTTGGAGATGTTGCCCACCTTAGAGCCTTTCTCCAGCTCCTCAGGAACTGAATAGTGTATCTGGGTGCATCCGGTTTCCCACAGGATCCCCAAAACCACTCCCAGCAGGACCAGCCCTTTGCAGTCTTGATGCAGTGGCGGAGGAATCATTGTCACTTTTCTCCAGGATTATTTCCAATTCTGCCCTTGACTACGGAGGTCAGAATCAGCTCTTCGGACCCTAGAATCGGACAGTGAGGGGTCCAGAGCTCCTCGGTTCAGTTTCCTCACGGCCCCAAAGAGGGTTCGTTTCTGTCTGCTTTGTGCTTTAGGCGCGTGAAAGGCGAGCAGGATCGCTGCTTTTCTCTCCCCGATTGGTGAACAGCGGCGCTCAGAGTCCTAACCAATTACTGCACAATCTTCCACTTCGGGAAGGGATATTTGGTTTTTATACCTTAAATAGCTCCACCTACTGTTCTTCAAAAAAGGATGGAAATCCACAGTATTTGTTTTAGTACAAACTTCAGTGAGCTTCTTTTTATTTCCCTAAATTTTTCATACAGAGCTACTTTCTTGATATTGTTTTCTGTAGCTGTCAGTGTATTCCGATTTTTCTAATGAGCTTTTAAACAAGTTTGAAATTTCTATAAGGAGTAATTTTAACTTTATAATTTTAGTGCATCTGCTTTGAGATCACTCTCCCTCCCTGCATACCTATTATGGGGGGCTTCTCCCTAGGAGTTTCCTTTTTGGAGAAATCATAGAATAGAATAATTTAAACTTTCTGAAAGCTATAATTTAGGGTAAACAGTTTTCAGTAGATTTCTTGAATTTGCCTGGTTGAATTTACCAGGTTGTTGACATTTAACACTTAAAAATCAAATTTTCATGATAATATGGAAACCTAAAAATGGGAAATGTGATTATACACATTATCAGAATCAAAATTCAAGTGAAGAAGAAACTTTAAATTTCTTGGAATAAAATGGAAGCATTCCAACTTGCATTGACTGGAAATAATGGTAGTACCCCACAAATCTATTACTACACTATATTTCAAAAAATGTTTAGTGTTGAGGAAGACTTACTAAAATAAAATTAGTAATCCAAAGAATATTTTAAACTTACCTTTTCCCAGGTAACCGACCAAATTCCAATTACTGAGAATTACTGGTAATACCTTTGGGAAAACATCAAAATATAGAAAAAAATTCTCCCTAAGAAATAACTGGCTACTGCACTTTCATGAGTATAAATATTTATATTCTGAGGATAAACACATTTGATAGGCACAAATAATATATTTAAAATTGGGAGGAAATCTACATGTAGATATGAGAAAAGATCAGACATATAATTGAGCTTGCTCAGAGAGATTGGAATCAGAAAGATTCCACGAATCAGTACTGAACACACCAGAAAATTATTATCAAATCATTACCATGTTCTTTCTTTCTTTCTTTTTTCCTTAAGCCTTTTCCCAGATGAGCATGGTGACAGGCTCATATACTTTCAGCTACTCCTGAGGCTGAGGCAGGAGGATACCTTGAGCCAGGGAGGTCAAGTCCAGCCTGGGCAACATATGGAGACACTATCTCTTTTTAAAAAATGCCTTTTCTTCACAAATTTTCCTCTCAATTTATAGAGGTAAATTTGCTCTATAGGTAATAGAGCAAAAAAAAAAAAAAAACCCTTATATACTTAAGATATGAATGTCCCAAGAAACACTTAAAGAAAGAAAAAAATATATATTCCAATTAAAAATATTTGAATGACAGCGGTATTGGAATGCCCACTTCTTACAGTAGTTGTGTGTATGTGTATAAAAAAATCTCAGAATACTCGAACCCTAATAATGAAGTTACTAGTCCACACAGATAGGAACAGAAAATATCGAGTGGGCAAACGCAAACAAACCTGAAGCAATAGTAGATATGTTTAAAATTTTCTTGCCAAAATATTGGTTTGAAAATTAAACCAAATCTATTTGCAAATGAAACACATTCATAGAAACTCACGTGAGTAGAAGAAACGGAGTCAGAGCTTTCCTTGTTATTCTCTTCAGTGAAACTCATTACCAAAGAAGCTTCATTAGAAAGGTCTTGTGGAGGAACCATTTCTGGCGTCATGGTGAGAAAATTAAACGTTGTTTTTCCAGAATCAGAAGCAACGTACAGATTGTAGGAATAAGGCAAAGTTCCCTCAGTGTAGTTGGGAGAAATCCCTGGTCTAGTCTTAGAACAGAGATCAGGCTGAAAGCAGTCCCAGGAGGCAGGGCTGGAGGAACGTCGCAGGCGAAGGGCAATGGCCAGAATCACCGCGAGGAGAAAGAGCACAGAGATCAAGGCCAAAGCCACGACCAGGTAAAACTGCAGCTCCGACTGGGGATCAGAGGGCACAGGACCATCACTGAGGTCTGGCAGTAATTCCTGCAGGCTGTCCGCGAAGACCAGGTGCAGTGTGGCAGTGGCTGAGAGTGGCGGCTGTCCACCATCACGCACAGCGACCAGCAGGCGCTGTCGGGCCGCGTCCCTGTCGCCCAAGACACGCGCCGTGCGCACCTCACCCGTGCGCAGCCCCAGGCTGAAGAGCCCGGGCTCGCTGGCCTGCAGCACGTGGTAGGACAGCCAGGCGTTGTGTCCTGAGTCAGCGTCCACCGCCACCACCTTGGTGACCAGGTAGCCAGGCTCCGCGGCACGCGGCACCATATCGAAGAGCGCCGAGCCATCGGGCCCCAGCGCAGGGTACAGCACCCGAGGCGCGTTGTCATTGCGGTCGCCCACCAACACGCGCAGGCTCACGTTGGCGCTGAGCGCGGGCGAGCCCTGGTCGCGGGCCTGCAGCGTCAGCTCGAAGGCGCGCAGCTGCTCGTGGTCGAAGGCGCGCTGCGCGAACACCACCCCGCTCTGCGCGCTCACCGACACGTAGGACGACAGCTCTAGGCCGCTGGCAAGGATAGAATAGGAGACGCGACCATTGGGCCCAAAGTCAGGGTCAGAGGCACTGACCTGAGCTATAGAGGCACCGGGCTGATTGTTTTCTGGCACGTGGACCAGATAGGCGGACTGTTGGAAAACCGGCGCGTTGTCATTGACATCGGTGATGTGCAGGATGATGGTTTTGCTGGAGGAGAGGGGTGGCTTGCCCCTGTCGGTGGCGGTGATGGTGATGTTGTACTCCACCGTCTGCTCCCGGTCAAGGGCCCCATCTGTTACCAGCTTGTAGTAATAATTAGAAGAAGAATGAATCTTAAATGGAACGTCTCTACTTAAACTACACCTGACTTCTCCATTTTCCCCAGAATCTCGGTCCCGGGTTTTGAAGAGAGCCACGGCAATTCCTGGAAGGGAATCCTCTGAAATCTGATCAGAGAGAGAAGTGATGATTATTTCTGGGCTGTTGTCGTTTGCATCTAGAACGTCTATAATTACTTTACACTGTGTTGAGAGAGATCCTCTGTCCTTTGCTTCTACACTCATTGTATATCTTTCTACTTCTTCAAAATCCAAGGGCTGACGAGTTACGATGTTTCCTGTAGTAGAATCCAGAGAGAACATGTGCTGAGTTTTGTCAGCCACACCCAGGAAGGAGTAAGTGATCTCGGAGTTGAGGCCCTCATCCTGGTCAGTGGCCTTCACCCTCAGGACAGAGGTGCCTGGAGGCACTTCTTCCCCAAGGCTGACCCTGTACACGTCCTGGCTGAACACTGGGGGATTGTCATTGGCATCGACCACCAGGATTCTGATTTGAGCAGTACCGCTCTGGGGCGGGTCCCCACCATCTAAGGCTGTCAGTACCAAGTGGTGAGTGCTCTGTGTTTCTCTGTCCAGAGTCTTCTGCAATACTAATTCTGGATATTTGCCACCATCGGGATTGTCTTTGACCACCAGTGAGAAATACTCATTAGGACTTAGTTGGTATTTGCTCAGTGAATTCATACTAATATCAGGATCTTCTGCAGACTCAAGAATTGTTCCCATCCCTGGGTTGATGGATTCACTAATTTCTAAGTTTATTTCATCTTTACGGAATCGAGGGGCATGGTCATTAACATCCTCAATAACTACAACGATATGAAAAATGTTTAAAGGATTTTCCACCACGGCTTCCAGTTGCAACTCACATCTTCTTCTCTCTCTGCATATCTGCTCACGATCTATTCGGTCCTTCACAAGTAAGTCCCCGCTCTCCGAGTCTACAAGGAAGTGCGGCTTCTCCGCGCTGACTCGCAGCTTCCGAGCCGACACATCCCGAACACTGAGCCCCAGATCCTTGGCGAGGTTCCCCACCACCGCGCCCTTGGCCAGCTCCTCGGGAATGGAGTAGCGGATGGGCTCACAGAGCGCGGGGTAGAACAAAGGCAGCAGCAAGGGGAATAGTACCTGCCGCCGGCCGGCCCGGCGCCTCTGTGCGCAGCTCCCTCCCATCGTTCACTCTAGTTCTCGCTCGGCCCCTGCCTTTCTGGAAAGCCTAAGAAACCGCAATCCACGGCGTCACTGGAAGAGCATTCGGCCTAGGACGGGCGGCGCCTCCAGTGTCGGGGCTGGGAATCCGTGTGTGCGGGGCAGGGTGTGCGCTGCCGGAGCCCCTGTGTGAGCTTGTTTCCTTGTCTCTGCTGTGGGCTGCGCGGGCAATCCCAGGCTGGGGACTGAAGGACCCTGGGCGTCAGCGCTTGCTCTGCACTGGCCGACAGCGGCGCCCAGAGGCTGCATGTGGAACCGCAGCTTGGCTTTTCTCTTCTTTCAAGGAATCTTTTTTCTTTAATAAATACAAATTGATACCTAAAATATTTGAGTCTTATTCCTGAGTGATTCCGCTTTCATAACAAAACATATTTTTCACGTGATCATAACGGTCATATCTTTTTATATATTAAGAAGTTACATATATTTTGAATGGATAAAATTATTTTTTCTCAAAATTTATAAAGGCACAGAAGAATATAGAGGGAAGGTCTATAGGTCTCCTCTCCCATGGCCCACTACTATCCACTTCTTTCATCCAGAGACAATCACTGTTGTTCATTTTTTAAAAGTAATCCATGAAGCTGGAAGTACTGAAGATAAGCAAAAAACTTGTCTTTGATTCTAGCCTACATTCGGAATATAGGAAGGAAGTATAATCCTTCTATATTTAGGTACTGGAATGAAACCATTGCCATATTCATTACGATCATCCACAGTGTCCTGTATTGCTTTCAAATAATTGTACTTAACATTTGTTTGCAATGGCTACAATGTCGAAAGGGTAGTGTTTTAAAAACCAGTATTTTTGAAAATAATAGAATATTTGAAATGGAGGTATAATAATTTTCAATCTCACGGGCAGACATTTAAAATAATAGTTTCAATGACTTTTAGTTAATAAGTATTATCCTAAAAAGCGTGCTCTCCTTCAACAGACCTATCATTGAGCAAATGTTGATTGGCATAAAAAAGTCATGGTCTTATAACTATTTGAGAAACTTTAGAATGCTCTTTGACTTTATGCTACCAAGCTTAGTACAATATTAGTAATACATTCAAATTAAGAGATCAACCAAATACAACACTATCTTCACTGAACTATGGGCTTATCAGTATCTCCACTGATCATTTGTTTAGAATAATTTTGCATACTTCTCTACTTATATTCTAATCTCCAGAAGAAATGGCATTTCTTTCTTGATTCTAAGTTTAATTTGATCCTCAGTTGCAGAGTTTTCAGAGTTTCCAGTGTATCCCTTCCTCTTCATTAAGGAGCCACTGAAATACCTTTATCACACATCTCTTGCTCCTGTTCTTGGGAACATGCACAACTTCATCTGTCTCCCCACTTCATATTTATTTTCAGCCTTAGCAATCGGAGAATTTAACAAAAAGACAAATAGCAGAACCCAAAATGTCCTTCATTTAACCCTCTATAGCCTCTTTAGAATCCCTGTTGAGCAAGGAAGGTTAAATTAAAATTCTCTGTCTTCCACATAGCACTATGAAATTAGAGAGCCATATGCAAAAAGGATGCTACAGTGTTACCAGGTATGATTATGGTCAGAAACATTTAAACACATGTAGTTATGAATTGTTAATTGAATATTAATTATTAATGAAAATGTTAAATCTCTCTAGGAAGTATATTCTATGTAACTGTCACTACAAAGTATAGTTTGAACCATATATACAAAGGTCTATTGCTGTTCTCCTTGGGAAGAACACTCTTGAGTAACCTTGGATTTGTGTTGTGTTTCCAGAGAGGCTAATACATTTGTTCCTGACATTTACCTATTCCTACCAAACCTGCCTTCAAAACAAGAGCTAGAGTTGTTTAAGGAACTAGAGTTTCAGCATGTGGCCACCCAGGAGCACATTGACAGACACTTCTATATGGAAGTCTCTCTTAGGAATTGCCAGTGTTGGACTCAACAACACTATGAACCATAAGGTTCTGCAAAGCTAATCATAACAACCTTATGACAACAGGCCTTCACTGGGACTAGGTGAATTTTACCAGAAACTAAAAAAAGAAAAAAAAGTCAGCCTCAATAACCATCAAATTCTACTCTTCAATATTTTAGCAAGAAGCAAGTGTCATTGAAGCTGAGAAAAGTGACGCAAAAATAAATATTTAAATTTTCCATCATCATGCTGCAAACTTAAAAGTAAAAGCAATCATAATTTTTTAAACTAGAGAAAAGAGTAAAAATAAAACTCACTGGAACCAAAGGGGTATCTTCTATAGGAACCTTCGAATCATCTAACAAAGACAAAGGATCCTTTTTCTCGAAGCTTTCCTGGCTGATGAGCGTGTCCGCATAGTTGGGCTGTGGAAAGATCAGATGACTCTTCTGCGAGTCCGCGGTGAGGGAGACCTCCTGGGAATAGGTCTGCAGGAAGGCCCGAACCCCGTCCACGCCCACAAAGTGTGAGGCCGGAACTCCAGCCAATACGTCTCTGGGAGGCTGGAGCAGGCGCGATGCGTGCCAGCGCCTCAGCCTGAGCGCTAGCAGCACAATGACAAAGGCGAGAAAGACACAGGAGACCACTGCGACAGCCACAACCAGGTACAGCGTGAGGCCTGAGTTGTCTGGATTGGCGGGAGACTCCAGAGTGCCCAGGTCGGCTAGGACATCTGGGATGCTGTCAGCCACAGCTATGGTGAGTGTGACGGTGGCCGAGAGAGGAGGCTGGCCGTGGTCTTGGACGGCCACCACGAGGCTCTGCTTGAGTGCATCTCTGTCCAACAAGGCCCGCGCCGTGCGCACCTCGCCTGTGTGCAGTCCCACCGAGAAGAGCCCTGGCTCACTGGCCTTGAGCAGGCGGTAGGAAAGCCAGGCGTTTTGGCCTGAGTCTCTGTCCACCGCCACTACCTTGGTCACCAGGTAGTTGGGTTCTGCAGAGCGGGGTGCCAGCTCCACGCCGGTGGAGCCATCGGTGGGGAGAGCAGGATACAGGATTTCGGGCGCATTGTCATTCTCGTCTAGCACGAACAGGCTCAGTGACACGTTACTACTGAGCGGTGGGTCCCCACTGTCACTGGCAGTCACCTGCATCTGTATATCACGAAACTGCTCATAGTCAAAAGATCTGAGTGCGTACAAGACACCAGTGTCTGAATTGATCGATATGTATGAGGATAGAGGTGCCCCCTGGATGGTGTCTTCAGCCAGGGAGTAAATAACTTGGGCATTCTCTTTGCTGTCCGGGTCCAGGGCTGTCACTGAGAAGATGGAGGCACCCCTGGGGTTGTTCTCTGGGATATAGGTAACGTAAGAGATGCGAGAGAACGTGGGTGGGTTGTCATTGATATCTGCCACTTGCAGGGTAAAGTGAGTTTCTGTTGACCGAGGTGGACTTCCCCCATCTGTAGCTGTCACTGTGATATTATAAGAGGATACCTGTTCCCTGTCGAGGGCTCTGTGTGTCACCAATCTATAATAACTATCGATGGACTTTTCTAACTTAAATGGTAGATTCTCCGAGATGGAACAGATTACCTGTCCATTCTGCTCAGAATCTAAATCGTGCACATTTAAAAGGGCAATGACAGTTCCCAGAGGTGAATCTTCAGTCACTGGACTAAACAGAGACGTGATGGTCACCTCTGGACTGTTGTCGTTTACATCTTCTACTGTGATCAATACTTTTGCAGTTGCAAGATATGCTCCTCCATCTTCAGCTTGTATTTCTATTTCATAGAAACCTGTCTCTTCATAATCTAGATTTTCTGATATTTTTATTTCCCCAGTATATTTGTTTAGTTGGAATTTCAACAATTGTGTGTCAGGTAATTTTCGGAATGAATATGTCACTTCTCCATTGGCTCCTTCATCCCTGTCAGTGGCGGTGACCGTCAGTAGCTGAGTGCCCACAGGCGCATTCTCCGGAACGCTCACTCGGTATTCTGGCAAGGTGAAGACAGGCGCGTTGTCATTTGTATCGAAAACAGTCACACTGACGAGGACAGTGCCAGATCGGAGAGGGTTACCGCCATCGAAGGCGGTGAGGACCAGGTGGTGAACCGCTTCTTCCTCGCGATCTAGGGCGCGCTCCAGCACCAGCTCCGGGTACTTGACGCCGCTGGCACGGCTCTGAACTCCCAGGGAGAAGTGCTTATTGGGGCTGAGCTGGTAGTTCTGTAGAGAGTTCACGCCCACATCCGGATCAATAGCTTCCGGGAGAGGGAACCGCATCCCTGGAGCGACGTTTTCATTAATTTTTATGTCTAGATTTTCTGCTTGGAATTTTGGGGCATTATCATTGATATCAGTTACTTCTATTTCTATCCCAAAAAGTTTTACCCTATCTTCCACAAGGATGTTAAAACTCACCAGACACCTCGCGCTCTGAGCGCAGAGCTCCTCCCGGTCTATCCTGCCCGCGGTGACCAAGCTGCCGCTTCGCCGATTCAGAGCAAAGAGCTGCGTCCTACCTCTGGAGACGATGCGGACTCCGCGCTCCGCCAGCTCCCGGGGCTCCAGCCCCAGGTCCTTGGAGATGTTGCCCACGAAAGAGCCTTTCTCTATTTCCTCAGGAACGGAGTAGGAGATGTGCCGGGCTCGGGCCTCCCAGGGCATCCCGAAGAAAAGGCAGAGCAGGACCAGCTCGCTGCGGGCGGGGCGATTCCTTTGAGCGGCCATTGTTGTCTCGTCACGGAATTCTCGCAAAGTCCTCACTGGACACGGTGCGTGTTTCGATCCTGTTCCTTTTTCTTGCTGTGGCTGCAGGGTGTCTCTGTAGCCTGCGCACCTTAAATTCCGGAGTGAGTTTCGCTGCAGCCCGGGAGCCGGTTTGTAGGAACTGTGGGGCTTTGTGTAGTTGGAGCCCTGAGAATCCGGATTGAGCTCCGGCTGCGTTTCTCTCCTAGTAGGTGAACAGCGGCGCTTAGAGTCCTAAGAAGTTACTGCACCCACCATATATGCAATAGAAAGCAAACGCTACTCTATCTCTCTGGGATTATTTTATTTTACATTGATTATTTGGTTTCTCCACTCATATCTTTAAATCAATTACTATTTGGAGGTTTCTTTTGGAGGTAAGATAAAATGGAATTAAAGTGCTGTAAAATATTACATGATAATTTTTGGTTAAATCTATATTTGCAACACATTTTACCAACGGAAATGTACCCACGTTAAAAGGTAAACAATGCTTATTTTAGTCCTAGGAGTATCTAGCAATATTCAGAAAAGTCTTACAATTTTATTTTAAATTGTGATTTAAATAGTTCAATTTTATTTAGTGTACATTCATATAGACCATATTATTAAGAGATACATTCCTTATGAGATAATTCACTTTAAAGCTTTTAAATTTTATTTAATTAATTAAATGTGTTTAGCTTAGGATTGTGTAAGAGTTTTTCAAAATATTCTTTTCTAAAATAGTTTTATTGAGCCTTAATGGATATTTTTATGAAAATGTACTTTATCTTATAAACATATATTATTAGAAGTTAAGTTGACCTATTTAAATTAATTGAGCAGATAATCACAAACTAAAAGGAACATATATTGCGGTTGCAAATTAAATGTTTGTATTGTAATGGGAAGAGAAATATGTAGAAGAATTTCAAGTGCTAAAATTTTTAAAAACAAAATTAGATATAATAATGTAGGTTTTAAATAAATAAGTGCTTATGTCAGAAGTCCTGTTTTCATCAGAACTTTGATGCAAATATAAATAATCTCTTCTCGTAGGCAGTTTGCATGGAGACCCAAAGTAAAGTGGTTCACACATCTTCAATTTTGTGTGCCCACCAACCCAGCAGCAGTTCTTCTCTCAAATGTGAGGGATATAGAGGTTTAATTTTTTCATACAGAGAAAAAGTTGTTCAGAAGTGTTTATGTCACTATGCTTCCAAAGTATGGAACTCTTCAAAGATTTTTATCCTTTTTCTTCAAAGATCTTATATCACAGAATCAGAGACAGAGACTGAGAGCAAAGACAATGGTATTTCATTTGATTTCTTGAAAATGTCTTTATCTTGCAATGTAGAGGGAAAGAGATTGGGAAAGAGCACAATTTGAACTCCAAGAAGAGGTAAGGACCATAAATAAAGAGGAAGCCAGAAGGACCAAAACTAGAGGGAAAAATTCTTTAAGGTAGTTAGTTTTAAGTTTTGGGGACCATAGAAACCTTGAAAATAGGTACAAATTTTGAATCCTCTCCCAAGAAAGATTCATACATCTATAACTTTGCATATAATTTCAGAAAATTCATGGATCTGTCAACCATACTCCCCTTAAATGCTTAGAGTTTGAAAAAAACTATTAAAATAAATGAAGAAAGATACCTAAAGGTACATAATAGATTATTTGCAATAAATATTTCTTTGAAATGAGAACCTGTTATGACATTTAATGCATGCTTGAGTGTGTGTATATGTAAATTTTTTAGCATCAGGGTCTTGCTCTGTTGCCCAGGCTGTAATGCAGTGGCATGACCATAGCATCATAGCTCACTGCAGCCACGAACTCCTGGGCTCCAGCCACCCTTCTGCCTCAGCCTCTGGAGTAGCTAGGACTACAGGCATGTACCACCATACCTGGCTAATTTATTTTTTTATTTTTTGTAGAGACAGGGTCTCACTATGTGGCCCAGCCTGGAATGCCTGAATATTTTTAAGCTTTAAAAAACATAGAAATAGCATAGGAAAATTCATTTTAAGTCTTAGCAAATTTGACTAGATAGGTTATTTATCAATTCATCTTATTAGAAGACAAGAACACTACTTCTGTTCCATAATCAGAACTTGACAAGATACCTCCAATCTGGTGACATTCTTTTACCAAACGATAGAGCAATTTACGAGCCAAATAAGTCTTGAAAAATATAATTGACAAAAAGTAAACATTGAGAAGACAAGATGGTAATTAGCTATGGGTCTTAAAAATATAACTCTAGATACAAAAACGAGGTAGTATGCTTGAAATATGAGAAACCAGTAGACTATTAGAGAAATCACAAAGAAACTTACCGATGTTAGAGTCTCAGGGTGTGAGGTCAAATTATCCCCATCGTGAGGTGGAATAAAGGCCCCAGGAGAATCACTGCAAACTATGTCTTGAGTGGAATGTAAGGGCGCACTACACTTTAGGAAATTAAACTCTGTTGTATCCCTGTGCGCAATACACAGATTGTAGGAATAAGGCAAAGTCCCCTCGCTGTAGTTGGGAGGAACCACGGGTCCAGATTTGACACAGAGACCAGGCTGAAAGCAGCCCCAAGCGGTGGGACTGAAGGAGTGTCGCAGGCGCAGGGCAATGGCCAGAATCACCGCGAGGAGGAAAAGCACGGAGATCAAGGCCAAGGCCACCACCAGGTAAAATTGCAGCTCAGCTTGGGGGTCAGAGGATACAGGGCGGTCGCCGAGGTCTGGCAGCACCTCTTGCAGGTTGTCTGCGAAGACCAGGTGCAGCGTGGCAGTGGCCGACAGGGGTGGCTGTCCACCGTCACGCACGGCGACCAGCAGGCGCTGTCTGGCCGCGTCCCTGTCGCCCAAGGCACGCGCCGTGCGCACCTCACCCGTGCGCAGCCCCAGGCTGAAAAGCCCGGGCTCGGTGGCCTGTAGCACGTGGTAGGACAGCCAGGCGTTGTGTCCTGAGTCTGCGTCCACCGCCACCACCTTGGTGACCAGGTAGCCGGGCTCCGCGGCGCGCGGCACCATATCGAAGAGCGCCGAGCCGTCGGGCCCCAGCGCAGGGTACAGCACCCGCGGCGCGTTGTCGTTGCGGTCGCCCACCAACACGCGCAGGCTCACGTTGGCGCTGAGCGCGGGCGAGCCCTGGTCGCGGGCCTGCAGCGTCAGCTCGAAGGCGCGCAGCTGCTCGTGGTCGAAGGCGCGCTGCGCGAACACCACCCCGCTCTGCGCGCTCACCGACACGTAGGACGACAGCATCCTGGGCTCCAGATCACTGGCCACGATGGAATAAGAGACGTGGCCGTTGGGCCCCAGGTCCGGGTCGGACGCGCTGACTTGAGCAATGGAGACTCCGGGAGGGTTGTTCTCGGCCACATGTACCACATAGGAGGCCTGGCCGAAAACTGGAGCGTTGTCGTTGACATCCGTGATGTACAAGATGATGCTTATACTGGAGGAAAGCGGTGGCTTGCCCCTGTCAGTGGCTGTGATGGTGACGTTATATTCTGGGTTCTGCTCTCTATCCAGGGCTCCATCTGTCACTAGCTTGTAGTAATTATTAGAAGAAGAATAAACCTTGAATGGAACATCTCTTTCTATGTTACACGTGACTTCTCCATTTTCTCCGAAATCCCGGTCCCGTGTTTTAAAGAGGGCAACAACCATTCCTGGAGGGGAATTCTCCAAAATCTGATCAGAGAGAGAAGTGATGGTTATTTCTGGGCTGTTGTCGTTTTCATCGAGAATTTCTATGATTACTTTACATTGGGTAGAGAGACCACCTCCGTCCTTTGCTTCTACTTCCATGGTGTATCTTTCTACATCTTCGAAATCCAATGACTGGTTATTCCTAATGATACCTGTTTTCTCATCCAATGAGAACATGTGCCTTGTGCTCTGGGCAGTGCTCCGGAAGTAATAGTTTATCTCTGCATTGACCCCCTCGTCCTGGTCAGTGGCTGTCACCTGCAACACAGAGGACCCCGGGGGCAGATTTTCACTAAGACTAATTCTATATTCATCTTGGCTGAACACCGGGGGATTATCATTGGTGTCCCTGACAAAAATTTCTATATGAGCAGTAGCACTTCGTGGCGGGTCCCCTCCATCCAAGGCAGTCAATATCAAACGATGAAATCTCTGTTCTTCCCGATCTAGGAGTTTCTCCAGAGATAATTCTGGGTATTTGCCACCATCGGAATTTACTCTAACCGTTAATGAAAAATAAGGGTTAGAGTTTATCTGATAATCTTTAATTGAATTTGTGTTTATATCGGCATCCGTGGCAGGGTCAAGGGATATTCGTGCACCCGCAGATACAGATTCAAAAATTTCTAAATGTATTTCCTCTTTATCGAATCGAGGGGCATGGTCATTAACATCCTCAATAACTACAACGATATGAAAAATGTTTAAAGGATTTTCCACCACGGCTTCCAGTTGCAACTCACATCTTCTTCTCTCTCTGCATATCTGCTCACGATCTATTCGGTCCTTCACAAGTAAGTCCCCGCTCTCCGAGTCTACAAGGAAGTGCGGCTTCTCCGCGCTGACTCGCAGCTTCCGAGCCGACACATCCCGGACACTGAGCCCCAGATCCTTGGCGAGGTTCCCCACCACCGCGCCCTTGGCCAGCTCCTCGGGAATGGAGTAGCGGATGGGCTCACAGAGCGCGGGGTAGAACAAAGGCAGCAGCAAGGGGAATAGTACCTGCCGCCGGCCGGCCCGGCGCCTCTGTGCGCAGCTCCCTCCCATCGTTCGCTCTAGTTCTCGCTCGGCCCCTGTCTTTCTGGAAAGCCTAAGAAACCACAATCCACGGCGTCACTGGAAGAGCATTCGGCCTAGGACGGGCGGCGCCTCCAGTGTCGGGGCTGGGAATCCGTGTGTGCGGGGCAGGGTGTGCGCTGCCGGAGCCCCTGTGTGAGCTTGTTTCCTTGTCTCTGCTGTGGGCTGCGCGGGCAATCCCAGGCTGGGGACTGAAGGACCCTGGGCGTCAGCGCTTGCTCTGCACTGGCCGACAGCGGCGCCCAGAGGCTCTGTGTGGGATAGCAGCCTGGTTTTTTGTTTTGAATTCTTTATTTCCAAAATGTATATACTGTTCTTCGAAAATGCAGCTATATATTAGCTCCAAATTTTCACCTCTTCATAGCGTTACAGTATATACTTCTATGTTTAGTGTTCTAATGGAATTTATTATGGAAAATTTCAAACTTATACAACAGGAAGTAGTATTATATAGTGAACCTTCACATACCCATCACCCAGCTTCAACGATAATCAACATAAGGCCAATCTTGTTTAATAAATAGTTGTACTCCTCCGTTATTTTGAAGCAAATTCAAGATATATAATTTCAAGCAATGCTTCTTAAGACCAGACATTAAGTTCAAGAATTTATCTTTCAGCCTATTATGTTCTATAATCTGTTGCCAGTGCACAGTAAGTCCTACCTAATTTAAGAAAACTAAAATTCAGCATTTTCTGTACTCTTCCCAGTCATCCATCCAGGTAGCCTTGTGTTCTGGTTTTAAAGGCAAGTCACATTTTTGTGATACAGAATAGTAGTTATCTACCAGGACATACAAAACTTCATTAATATCTGTTATGTTTTTCCCAGGTTAACACACATTTAAATACT
>NW_012147908.1:3288870-3290053 GCF_000956105.1 Propithecus coquereli
GAGGCGGTGAGGACCAGGTGGTGAGCAGCCTCTTCCTCTCGGTCCAGGGCGTGCTCCAGCACCAGCTCTGGGCTTATGGTCCCATCGTCTCCAGTTTGCACGTCCAGGGAGAAGTGGGGATTGGGGCTGAGCTGGTAGCTCTGCAGGGAATTCACTCCCACATCCGGGTCAACAGCTTCTGGGAGTGGATAACGTGCTCCAGGAACAGCGATTTCATTAATTTTTACTTCCAGATCTTCGGCCTCAAATTTTGGGGCACTGTCGTTGATATCAGTTACTTCTATTTCTATTCCGTAAAATTTCACCCTGTCTTCAATCAGGACTTTAAAGTTCACCAGACAACGCTGGCTCTGAGCGCAGAGCTCCTCCCGGTCTATCCTGTCCGCGGTGACCAAGCTGCCACTTCGCGGGTTCAGAGAAAAAAGCTGCATCCTACCTCTGGAGACGATGCGGACTCCGCGCTCCGCCAGCTCCCGGGGCTCCAGCCCCAGGTCCTTGGATATGTTGCCCACAATATAGCCCTTTTCTGTCTCTTCAGGCACGGAGTAGCGGATCTGACTGGCCCTGACCTCCCACATCGTCCCCAGGAGGGCGCATAGCAGGACCAATCTTCTGAGGTGCTGGCATTTGGTTGGAGCTGCCATTGTTTCTTCAGTACAGAATTTTCTCAGAATGCGCTGGATGCACGCTGCCTCATTAGGTTCTTTTTTCCCTTCTGCAAAGCATGGTGATCTTTTTCCTTAGGAGAAAGCCAGAATGCCCCAAGTGAAGAGGCTAAATTTTGCTGCAGCCTAGGAGCCGGCTTTGTGAATCTGCTGGGCTTTGTGTATTGCAGAACTGAAAATCCGGATGGAGTGATGTTTTTTTTTCCTTAGAGTTAGTCAACAGCGGCGCTCAGAGTCCTAAGCCATTACTACATCCACTGAGATATGCAACGCTTGATTATAGACGTTTCCTAAAGAAAACAATACTCTTCTAACTGTGATTCTATACTTCTCTGATTGTTTCTTGCATCTACATTTCAAAAGCAATGACTATTTGTAGATATCTGTATTGTAAATAAAGTGGAATAATATTTCTATAAGTATATTATTAAATCACCAGACATTTTTGCTTAATACTAACTTACTTTGATGCTTGGTAGAATTTTGCACTCTTTCTAGATATGTAAATTATTATGATT
>NW_012147908.1:3290103-3293736 GCF_000956105.1 Propithecus coquereli
AGCTTCAACGATAATCAACATAAGGCCAATCTTGTTTAATAAATAGTTGTACTCCTCCGTTATTTTGAAGCAAATTCAAGATATATAATTTCAAGTAATGCTTCTTAAGACCAGACATTAAGTTCAAGAATTTATCTTTCAGCCTATTGTGTTCTATAATCTGTTGCCAATGCACAATAAGTCCTACCTAAGTTTAAGAAAACCAAAATTCAGCATTTTCTGTACTCTTCCCAGTCATCCATCCAGGTAGCCTTGTGTTCTGGTTTTAAAGGCAAGTCACATTTTTATGATACAGAATAGTAGTTATCTACCAGGACATACAAAACTTCATTAATATCTGTTATGTTTTTCCCAGGTTAACACATATTTAAATACTTATAAATATAAGTATAAAGGTTAATCTTTAAAATGGCATGGTTAAAAAACTATTACATGGTTAAAAATATGACCCTGAAGGATGCTTTGTTTTTTTCTACTAGCTTAAGGAAAGAAAGAGTGTTTGAAATAATTAAAATGTCTGTATTTTGTACAGATTTCTGGACACATTAGCTCTTATTTTCTTATTAGTCACACAATAGAGATTCAAGAAAGTAATTACAAAGACAAAAATAAAATAATTCTATATTTCCACAAAAATGCCAGTAGTCATCAATGTATCTACGGATCACCTATTTAGAATAGAATTTTGAGTCAAATTCAAAGCTTATTTTCAAATAGTCTCCTGGAATGTCATTTATTACTTGAAACTTGACACTGTGTTTAAAATCATATTCAATAATATAGAACTCTTTTTCTTATAGCTAAAAGCCAGTAAAATAGTCATATATTCTTAGAATATCCCTAGCAGTTCCTGAGAAAATTTTCTTAAATTATATCCCATATCCAAGTTCATTTCAATCCTCAAAAGTTGGGGAATGGGGCCACAAATAACATATAGGTGAAAGAATAATTTTTAATTCCCTGGTTTTTTTTTGTTTCTTTGTTGGTTTTTGAGACAGGGTCTCACTCTGTCACTCTGGCTAGAGTGCAGTGGCATCATCATAACTCACTGCAATCTCAAATTTCTAGGCTCAAGCAATCCTTCTGCCTCAGCCTCCCTAGCAGCTGGGACTACAGGCACACACCAACACACTCGACTAATTTTTTTAAAAATTATTTTTAGTAGAGATGGGGTCTCACTATTGCCCAGGTTGGTCTTGAACTCCTGGCCTCAAGTGATCTTCTGGCCTCAGCCTCCCAAAGTGCTAGGATTATAGGCATGAGCCACTGTGCCTGGCCTAGTTCTCTGTTTTGTCTTTTTTACAGTGTCTAGTCTTGGAAACTTCTCTTGAGCAAGCATATACTACAAGAAAGAAGAATGTCAAACTATTTGTAGTATTTGACATTACAGCATTAGGAAATTAAAAACTTGGAAGATAAGAGAATAAAAGATGTTACCATTTTTACCATTAAAGGAATAAAAAATGCTTTACTAGGGTTTCGAAATGAATAACTGAAGTTCGAATCTTCCTCAGAAAAGATCTTTAAATACAAACAGACTCTACAAACATCTGAAAAACATCACCTCAAAGGAGTGTTCTCCTGTCATAGAAACAGAAGAGTAGTAGCAGTGAATCTGGGCTTTCAGTTGTTTCTCTAAGAAGAATGCATTTACTTCCTTACCAATTTACCCTTATAAAAATAGTATCAGCTATAGAAATGGTTTTAGGAGTAAGAATTTTACAACACGGCACTAGAGATAAATAGACAATAAACTTCAGGAATGGAAATACCACCAGAAGAATTAGTAGTGAACCACTGCAACCAATCAAGCAACCCTGACCAAAGAGCTCGCATCAATGCAGGTTGAGAGCTGCCCCATGAAGAATGGTTTAAGTTGACACTAGGTTAATTATTAGAAGAAAGTGAAAACTATATCAGCGATGTAACCAATAAATGCCTCCTTTAGATGTTGGAGCAAAAATTAGGTGCAGTGAAAACTTACAGGATGAGAAATATATTGCTATCGATTTACACTACCTTAAGTACAAGCACTCAAAGGGAAAGCCAACTGTAATAAACTAAAGAAAAAAAATAGAACTCACGGGAACCAAAGGGGTGTCTTCAACAGGAAACTTGGAATCAACTGAAACACACAAAGGTTCATTTTTCTCACAGCTCTGCTGGCTGATAAGCGTGTCTGCGTAGTTTGGCTGGGAGAAGATCACATGACTCTTCTGCAAGTCGGAGGTGAGAGCGACTTCTTGGGAATAGGTCTGTAGGAAAGCCCGCACTCCGTCCACACCCACAAAGTTTGTGGTGGGCACACCAGCCAAACCACCACTTGTAGCCCGCAGCAGGCGAGAGGAGTGCCAGCGCCGCAGCCTGAGGGCCAGTAGCATGATGACGAAGGCCAGGAAGATGCAGGAGACCGCAGCAACAGCCACAACAAGGTACATTGTGAGGTCTGAGGCCTCTGGATCCTCGGAGATCTCAAGACTGCCAAGGCCAACAAGGATGTCTGGGATGCTGTTGGCCACAGCCACGGTGAGTGTGACGGTGGCCGAGAGAGGGGGCTGGCCGTGGTCCTGGACGGCCACCACGAGGCTCTGCTTGAGCGAGTCTCGGTCCAGCAGGGCCCGCGCTGTGCGCACCTCACCAGTGTGCAGCCCCACCGAGAAGAGACCAGGCTCACTGGCCTTGAGCAGGCGATAGGATAGCCAGGCATTCTGGCCTGAGTCTCTGTCCACTGCCACCACTTTGGTCACCAGGTAGCCAGGTTCTGCAGAGCGGGGTGCCAGCTCCACCCCAGTGGAACTGTCGGTGGGGAAAGCAGGGTACAGGATCTCAGGGGCATTGTCATTCTGGTCCAGTACAAACAGTCTCAATGACACATTGCTGCTAAGTGGTGGGTTCCCACTGTCACTTGCTCTTACCTGCATTTGCAGATCATGAAATTGCTCATAGTCAAAGGAACGTAGTGAGTACAGCACACCAGTGTCTGAATTAATAGAGACATAGGAGGAGAGAGGAGACCCTTGGATGGTGTCCTCTGCCAAGGTGTAAATAACCCTCGAGTTCTCGTTGCTATCAGGGTCATGGGCAGTCACTGAGAAGATGGAGGTACCTCTGGGGTTGTTTTCAGGGAGGTAGACTGAGTAGGAGGCTTGAGAGAAGGCAGGTGGATTATCGTTTATGTCGGTCACCTGCAGGGTGATGTGAATTTCCGTGGACAGGGGCGGGGTTCCTCTGTCTGTTGCGATCACTGTAATGTTATACTCAGAGGCTTTTTCTCGGTCAAGAATTTCAGCTGTCGACAATCTATAATAATCTTCTTCTAAATTTTCTAATTTAAAAGATAGATTCTCCTGGATAGAACAGACAATTTGACCATTCTTCCCAGAGTCTCGGTCATGAGCATTGAAAAGAACGATTACTGTGCCCTGAGGAGCATCTTCCCTCACCGGGCTAAAAAGAGAAGTAATGGTCACTTCTGGTCTATTGTCATTGACATCTTCCACCCTAATTAGTACTTTTGTCCGTCCTTTTAATCCCCCACCATCTTCAGCTTGTATTTCCATTTCATAAAATGAACATTCTTCATAATCTAGACTTTTTGCTGTTGATATTTCCCCAGTTTTTTCATTAAGCTGG
>NW_012147908.1:3302716-3312388 GCF_000956105.1 Propithecus coquereli
GGCCTCAAGCAATCCTCCTGCCTCAGCCTCCCTAGTAGCTGAGACTACACCTGGGTGGCACTGTGCTCAGTCCTAGACTGAATCATTTTTAATTGAATAGATCAGCTTGTTTAGAATTAGTGTCCTTGAAATTTTTGTTCTTAAAATCAACATACTTATGCTCTCTCACCATTACACATGGATGCAAAACTGAAACAGCTCATTCAAACTCTCTTAACAATGTGTTCTTTTGCACTCTACCAAATCACTTTCAACAATTTAAAATGACATTTTATTTCAGATCTGATTTTGTTGCTTTTGTTTTTTATTTGGGGGCAACAAACGGCCATTCTAGCCTTTAGATTTCATGTCTCCTTTGGTATTGGGCCCAGGTGACCACTGACACACACATTTAACATTTAGGAACCAGTCTCACCTCCCACCAAGATCCACCCTTTAAAATTTGTTTGTATTTTGAAAGATGGTAAGAAGCAGTAAAGCTTTAAAGGATACTGTTGCAGAAGGGCTCCGAAAAGAAGTTTAAATTCAAGAAATCTTCAAGAGCCTAGTTGTAGGATCAAACCCTAAACATAATCCCAAATTCTGAGATGTATTTTACTTTTACTAAGCTGGTATAAGCATTTAGAAGTCTCAATAATTTTTCTGCAGTTCTAATTTAGGACATATATACACACACCTGCATAATAGCAAAACTACCATGATGGGTGAGTAGGTACTTCTTAAGTGAATGAGTGACAACAGGACTAAAATAGTGGGAGGCTTAAAAATCTTGTTCAAACCTTTCAAAAGCAAATGAACAACCTATGACTATTATAATTCAGTTTTATAGTAACATCATTAAAATAAACCGAAATGCCTTAAAAATTATTTTTAAGTGTCTTCACATTTTCAAAACATAAGTCAAATTTATATCAAATAAAATTCCTTTGCAAAATAAAAGTAAACAAAGAACTGAACTCACCTGAGCATGAGCACCTTCATCAATACAGTCGTGAAAATCTATGGGTGTTAACAAAGAATCATTTTTCTCACGGCTCTCCTGGCTGATGAGTGTGTCGGCATAGTTGGGCTGAGGAAAGATAAGGTGGCTCTTTCTCGAGTCTGCAGTGAGGGAGACCTCATGGGAATAGGTCTGCAGGAAAGCCTGTACCTCGTCAACACCCACAAAATGTGAGGCAGGCATGCCTACCAACCTACTATCTCCAGAAGCCTGGAGCAGGCGTGACTTGTGCCAGCGTCCCAGCCTGAGCCCCAGGAGCACAAGGACAAAGGCGAGGAAGACACAGGAGACTGCTGCCACGGCCACCACCAGGTACAGCGTGAGGTCCAAGTCCTCTGGGTTGGTTGAAGGCTTGAGACTGCCCAGATCAGCCAGGACTTCGGGAATACTGTCGGCTACAGCCACGGTGAGAGTGACGGTGGTTGAGAGAGGGGGCTGGCCATGGTCCTGGACGGCCACCACGAGGCTCTGCTTGAGCATGTCTCTGTCCAGCAGGGCCCGCGCTGTGCGCACCTCGCCTGTGTGCAGCCCCACCAAGAAGAGACCAGGCTCACTGGCTCTGAGTAGGCGATAAGACAGCCAGGCGTTCTGGCCCGAGTCTTTGTCCACTGCCACCACCTTGGTCACCAGGTAGCCAGGTTCTGCAGAGCGTGGTGCCAGCTCCACGCCAGTGGAACCGTCTGTGGGTAGGGCAGGATACAGGATCTCGGGAATGTTATCGTTCTGGTCCAGCACAAACAGGCTCAGCGACACGTTGCTGCTGAGTGGAGGGTTTCCGCTGTCGCTGGCGGTCACCAGTAATTGCAAGTCTTGCATCTGTTCATAATCGAAAGATTGCAGTGCATACAGCACACCGGTGTCTGAGTTGATGGAGACGTACGAGGATAGGGATGCCCCCTGGCGGGTGTCCTCAATTACAGAGTAAGTGACCTGTGCGTTGTCCTGGCTGTCAGGGTCGTTTGCAGTCAATGAGAAGACGGAGGCGCCTCTCGGGTTGTTCTCTGGGATATAGGCTGAGTAGGAGGCCTGAGGGAAAGTAGGCGGATTGTCATTAATGTCTGCCACATGCAGGGCAATGTGAGTTTCAGTGGACAGAGGCGGAGTTCCTAGATCTGAGGCCATCACTGTAATATTGTAGGTAGAGACTTTTTCTCGGTCCAAATATTTCCAAGTCACTAACCTATAATAATTATCTATTGACTTTTCTAGTTTAAAAGGTAAATTATCACGTGTGTAACAGACAACTTGACCGTTCTTTCCAGAGTCTCGGTCATGCACACTCAAGAAGGCAATTACTGTTCCCGGAAGAGAATTTTCCAACACTGGGCTAAACAAAGATGTAATGATCACTTCTGGTCTATTGTCATTTACATCTTCCACTAAAATGAGAACTTTGGTCCTGCCCAGAAGTGCCCCCACATCTTCAGCTTGTATTTCCATTTCATAAAATGAACATTCTTCATAATCTAGACTTTTTGCTGTTGATATTTCCCCAGTTTTTTCATTAAGCTGGAATAATAGAGATTGTTTTTCATTAACTTTCCGGAATTTATATGCCACTTTTCCATTGGCTCCCTCATCCGGGTCACTAGCTGTTACAGTAAGCAGCTGGGTGCCCGGGGGCACATTCTCAAGGACTTCCACTCGGTAAACTGGGTGAGCAAAAACCGGGGCGTTATCATTTGTATCCAACACTGTCACATGGATGCGCACTGTGCTAGAGCGACGCGGGTCGCCGCCATCAGAGGCGGTGAGGACCAGGTGGTGAGCAGCCTCTTCCTCTCGGTCCAGGGCGTGCTCCAGCACCAGCTCTGGGCTTATGGTCCCATCGTCTCCAGTTTGCACGTCCAGGGAGAAGTGGGGATTGGGGCTGAGCTGGTAGCTCTGCAGGGAATTCACTCCCACATCTGGGTCAACAGCTTCTGGGAGTGGATAACGTGCTCCAGGAACAGCGATTTCGTTAATTTTTACTTCCAGGTCTTCGACCTGGAATTTCGGGTTATTATCGTTAATATCAGTGATTTCTATTTCTATCCCAAAGAGTTTTCCTCTGTCCTCAACCAGGATGTTAATATTTATCAGACACCGGACGCTCCGAGCGCAAAGCTCCTCCCGGTCTATCCTGCCCGCGGTGACCAAGCTGCCACTTCTCGGATTTAGAGCAAAGAGCTGTGTCCTACCTCTGGAGACGATGTGCACTCCACGCTTCGCCAGCTCCCAGGGTTCCAGTCCTAGGTCCTTGGAGATATTGCCCACGAAGAAGCCTTTGTCCGTCTCTTCAGACACAGAGTAGCGAATCTGTCCTGTCCCGATATCCCACAGCGTCCCCAGCACCGCGCACAGCAGGATCAGCTTGCTGCGTCCTCGGTGATTCTTTGGAGCGGCCATTGTTATTTCACTACAGAATTCTTTCAGAATCTTCACTGTGCGTATGTGTCTTGTTTAGTTTTTTTGCCGCAGCTGTGGAGATCATAATCTTACGGAAAGCTGGTGTGGGCCAAAATAGGGACGGAATTTCGCTGCAGCCCAGCAGTTGGTTTGTGGGATCTGCTGGTCTGCGAGGTGTAAGCCCAGAGTATTGGATGGCATTTCGACTGCATTTCTCTCCCAGTAGGTAAACAGCGGCGCTTAGAGTCCTAAGCAGTTATTGCACTTAGATACAGATCACTTCATATGTAATACTGTTAGATTACTGAAAAAAAATACTACTTGCTTTCTATTACTTTGTTTTGAATTTATTTAATTTTTCCCTAAATACACATTTTAAAAGAAATTACCGCGGAGTGTGGGATGAAATGAGGTGGTTTTATTAAGTATTAAATACTATTAAATGATTAGATTGTTGGGTTAGCATCATATTAAATTACATTTCTGGAATACATTTGCTCTTTAAAAATATGATAATTTTATTTCCCATTGTGCTGTAAGCTTTCTTGTAAATGTCTTCAATGTATATTAACAAATAAGAACTTCGGTTGTCACTAGAAATGAATTTTAAGAGTATAAAATAAGTGTATTGGAGATGATTTACTCAGAAGTTGTTTCATTTGTTTTAAACTAATTAACCACTATAGAAGCTTTCTATAGAGTTGTTGCTTTTTAATCTTCTTTCTAAATGCCCTTTTTATCACACATTGATAATGTTTTCAAATATTATGAAATCTTAATAGGATATATGTTTTACAATTGCAGTTTTATGAGAAATTACATTGTTTTGTTATTTATTCAAATTATTTATATTTTTCTATTTGAATAGTAAGTACTTGAAAGGTACAAATGAATATACCACAGAAAGTGAATCTCTATCCCTACCCCTTCCACCAAAGAAAGATTACATTTTAAAGCAGACTTAACTTTTTAAGGTAGACATATATTCTAAAGTTAATTTTACCTACATTAATACTTTGATCTAAAGAAGCACAAAATATAAAGAACACATAATGATCACTAAGAAGTCGAACAAGTGTGACCGCAAAAAATGTCTCTTTCCTTCAGCAGTTTGTAAAATGGCCATTAACAGAAGCAGTTGCTTAGGAATACCTAGCAAAAGCCTCATACAATGTAGTATGGTCATTTGTATATACTGTGTATGCATATCAGATTGTTGGTTTTGTCTAAAAATTTGAAAAATTCAAGACTATATTTCTCTCCTAGACACAGAATGAGTAGAAGACTACTAGTTATATTAGCTTAGGGTTGCAAAGAAGACAGCTAAAAATTATATATTTGGAGTATGTGTGAGAGAAGCAACAGAGCCAAAGCAGTTTATCTTTTCTTTGAGGGAGGAGCCTATTGAATGAGCTTCAGTACACATTAACTCTGAAAAACCTATGCTGCAAGTAAAGAGAACCTACTTTTGATCTTCTGATGAACATAATGGACCTTTTGCTAAGCAAAATGATCACACACATACTCCCCAGTACATTGCATAAAATTACAAGTGATCCATGGATATAAAAATCTAGTTGAAGAGACCTTATTCTAGGAGGTTTTGAAACAAAAGGGAAATAAATACCAGAAACAAAATAGATTAGTATGGAAACCATGCCAATCAAATTAGCGAAGGAGGCCAGGTGTGATGGCTCACGCCTGTAATCCTAGCATTTTGGAAGGGCAAGGTGGGAGGATCCCTTGAGGCCAGGAGTTTGAGACCAGCCTGAGCAAGATAGCAAGATCCCATCTCTACAAAAAACTAAAAAAATTAGGTGGACACAGTGGCATGAGCCTGTAGTCCTAATGCTCAGGAGGCTGAAGCAGGAGGATCACTTGAACACAGGAGTTTGAGGTTGCAGTGAGCTATGATAGCACCACTTCACTACAACCTGGGCGACACAGTAAGACCCTGTCTCAAAAAAAAATAGTGAAGAAAAATATCTAATTTTATCTTAAATTCCTTTACCTTAAAGGTTTATTTAAATGATTATTTTTATATTTATAGCATGTCCAAACTGAAACAAGTATTTATTGTATATTAGGCAACAGAAAGAAAAATGTATGGAAAAATCTCATTACCTTTTTAGGAGACAGCCCATAACATTATCTAAGGTTTTCTCTTTGTAGGTAAAACCATCATTGCTTTGTAAATCTCAGCTTGGTAGAAAACCCCCATAAGCTACATGATTGTTTCACTTTAGTCCTCCTTTGAAGAATGGTATGACAGCTTTTTAGCTGACTATAACTTTCTTTAAGTGACTCAGAAGATCTGAAAATTGCACATTTTCCTGTGAATATGTACACTTTCCTGTGAAACGGAGAATTGGGTACACAATGAGAAGTAGGAAACTCACCTGAGGGGAAGTCGAGTCACTGGAATTACAAAGTGGAAACAAGGCCCCAGATGGATCACCGCAAAGTATGTCTTGTCCTGAACTCAATTGCTCACTACATTTTAGGAAATTAAACTCCGTTGTTCCCGTGTGTGCCACGCACAGATTGTAGGAATAAGGCAAAGTCCCCTCGCTGTAGTTGGGAGGAACCACAGGTTCAGACTTGACACACTGACCAGGCTGAAAGCAGCTCCAGACCGCTGGGCTGGAGGAACGTCGTCGCAGGCGCAGGGCAATGGCCAGAATCACCGCGAGGAGGAAGAGCACGGAGATCAAGGCCAAGGCCACTACCAGGTAAAACTGCAGCTCAGCCTGGGGGTCAGAGGGCGCGGGGTGGTCGCTGAGGTCCGGTAGTACCTCTTGCAGACTATCAGCGAAGATCAAGTGTAGCGTGGCGGTGGCGGAGAGGGGCGGCTGTCCACCATCACGCACGGCGACCAGCAGGCGCTGTCGGGCCGCGTCCCTGTCGCCCAAGGCACGCGCCGTGCGCACCTCGCCGGTGCGTAGCCCCAGGCTGAAGAGCCCGGGCTCGCTGGCCTGCAGGACGTGGTAGGACAGCCAGGCATTGTGTCCTGAGTCTGCGTCCACCGCCACCACCTTGGTGACCAGGTAGCCAGGCTCCGCGGTGCGCGGCACCATATCGAACAGCGCCGAGCCGTCGGGCTCCAGTGCAGGGTACAGCACCCGCGGCGCGTTGTCATTGCGGTCGCCCACCAACACGCGCAGGCTCACGTTGGCGCTGAGCGCGGGCGAGCCCTGGTCGCGGGCCTGCAGCGTCAGCTCGAAGGCGCGCAGCTGCTCGTGGTCGAAGGCGCGCTGCGCGAACACCACCCCGCTCTGCGCGCTCACCGACACGTAGGACGACAGCATCCTGGGCTCCAGATCACTGCCCACGATGGAATAAGAGATGTGGCCGTTGGGCCCCAGGTCAGGGTCGGAGGCGCTGACCTGAGCTATGGAGACTCCGGGAGGATTGTTCTCCGCCACGTGTACCATATAGGAAGCCTGTCTGAAAACCGGAGCGTTGTCATTTACGTCACCAATGTTCAGGGTAACGCTTGAGCTGGAGGAGAGCGGAGGCTTGCCTCGGTCTGTGACTGTGATGGTGATATTGTACTCTGGGTTCTGCTCGCGATCTAGAACCCCATCTGTCACTAATTTGTATGTGTTTCTTGACGAAGTGAGTATTTTAAACGGAACATCACCTTCCAATTTACAAGTAACTTCTCCGTTGTGTCCTGAATCCTTGTCACGGATTTTGAGCAAAGCAATGTGTGTTCCCAGCTCGGTGTCCTCCATAATCAGATCAGGAAGAGATTGGAATATTACTTCTGGGACGTTGTCATTTTCATCTATGACTTCTATCTCCACTGTACATTGCGCAATCATTCCTCCACCATCCCTTGCTTCCAAAATTATGGAATATTCTTTGACTTCTTCAAAATCCAATGTATTTAGAATAGTAATTTCCCCAGTATTAGAATTCAGGTTAAACTGGGTGATCTGGTTAGCTTCGCTGAAAGAGAAGGTGATCTCGGCATTGATACCCTCATCCTGGTCAGTGGCAGTCACCCGAAGCACGGTGGTGCCCGGGGACACATTTTCTGGAAGGCTCACCCTGTATATGTCTTGGCTGAACACTGGAGGGTTGTCATTGGCATCAGTCACTAGGACCGCTATCTGTGCAGTGCTGCTTAGGGGTGGATCTCCAAAGTCCAGGGCAGTCAAGGTCAAGTGGTAGGATTTCTGCTTTTCCCGGTCTAAAGGCATCTTCAATACCAGCTCAGGGTATTTATTGCCATCTGATTTCTCTTTATTGACGAGTGAGAAATGATCACTGGGACTCAGCTGGTAATTCTGCAGTGAGTTGGTACCAATATCCGCATCATGGGCAGATCCCAAGATAAATCGTGTGCCTGGCTGTGCAGACTCACTTATTTGCAGCTCAAAGGAATTTTGCGTGAATTTTGGCGCGTGGTCATTAATGTCCTCGATCTCCACACTCACGTGATAAAAGTTCAATGGGTTGTCGGCAACAGCCTCAAATTCCAGAGCACACGCTGGATTCTTCCCGCATATCTGCTCCCTGTCCAGCCTGCTGCTCACAAGCAACTGCCCGCTCTCCGCGCTCACGGTGAAGTAAGCCTTCTCCGAACTGACGCGCAGTTTTCGAGTCGGGAACTCCCGCACACTGAACCCCAGGTCCTCGGCGAGGTTCCCCACTACCGAGCCCTTGGGCATTTCCTCGGGAATCCTGTAGCGGATCTGCTCGGACAGCGCCGGGCAGAACAGAGGCAGCAGGAAGGGAAAGAGCACCGGCCGCCTCTCAGCGCCGCCCCGCTCCCCAGCGCCGCTCCCCATCCCTCTTGCTCCCCTCAGCTCGCTCACCAGCCCGGAGACGCCGGGGTGTAAATAACCTCTGTACCGCAGATGTCCAGAGCTCCGAACGGACTTCAGTTCCAGTTCCAGGTCCGGAAAAGTGTCTTCTGTTCCCCAGGAGGAAGCGGTGTACAGGCTACTGCGGGAGAGTCAGACGGGGCCGCCCTGGAAAGCGCTGCGCCTGCGCGAGGAGATCGCGAGCGCCCAGTTCTCCACTTTGGCCAACAGCGGCGCCCAGAGTCCATGCTGGGAAACTGCAGCCTCTGCTGCTTCAGTTTTTGTTTTGTTTTGTTTTAGTTTTGTATTTTTTTGTTGCCATTTTTAAAATTTCAGAATATTATAGGGGTACAAACTTTTTTGTTACATAAACTTCTTTTGTACCGTTTGAGTCGAAGTTACAAGTATGCCCATCATCCAGATAGTGTGCATTGTACTGGTTAGGTATGAATTTACCCATCTCTTCCTCTCCCTTCCCACCTGCTTGATTTCTGATGAACGTCATTTCCATATATGCACATAAGTGTTGATCAGTTGGCTCCAATTTAATGGTGAGTACATGTGGTGTTTGTTTTTCCATTCTTGTGATACTTTACTTAGAAGAATGGTCTCCAGTTCCAACCAGGTTAATACAAGAGTTATTAGTTCACCGTTTTTTATTGCTGAGTGGTACTCCATGGTATACATATACCACATTTTATTAATCCACTCATGTATTCATGGGAACTTGGGTTGCTTCCACATCTTTGCAATTGTGAATTGTGCTGCTATAAACATTCGAGTGCAAGTGTCTTTTTTTTCCCAGTTTAACCAGTACGATAATTATAATTGTGAGCCTAACTGAGCAGGCCATGTTTTCAATGTTCATATATTTAATAACAAAGTATAAAGCCTGCTTTAAGGTACCTTTCTCTTGTTTCCAAATTGTTAGAAATTATCACATTGAGTTTTTAAACAAAGCTATTTATACTGGTTCATTCTTTTCAGCATTCTGCAAACATACCTTGAACTCTTAGGTAGAACTAAGTATTGCACTTGTCAGTGGCATTATAATGATGAATAAGACACACATCTTGCCCTCACAGAGTTCATAGTCTACTTATTTCACAAATTCATTTCTCTTTATTAGCTATATGTTGAAACAATTTTTATCCTTCTTTCATTGATTCCTATGATTCCCCCAATGTTTCTATATAATTAAATCTGTTTCATATTACATATATTAGGCAATATTAATACTGTGAAAACTATTTTATAAATTTGTGCAATTTGGTACCAATCTCCAACCATCTCTTCCTGATAATATCAGCATTCTTTATAAAAATAATTTGTCTTCACTCTTATCACCACTTTAAGAAGTATTCCTTGGATAATGCAATCATCTGGGGATTTAACAGCAAAGATTTTACCAATCCTAGGTCTGAAATTATGAGGGAATAAAGTAGTGATCAAAGTCCAGAACCCATTGTA
>NW_012147908.1:3312438-3313484 GCF_000956105.1 Propithecus coquereli
TTTTGTGTTTAAGATCCTGTGTTATAAAAATATTTTTAATTAGGCAGTAGTTATGTATTTTTCCCACCTAATATTGCTAAATTTTAACAGGCTTTAAAAATTCACATTTTTGTAATTGCTTAAAGTTTTCTGCTATTTCAAAAAATGTTTAGTTTTCTACGTGAATACATAATCAATGCACAGGCTATGTATTTGAAATATCCAAATGAAAATACTGTGAAAAGCAAGTTTCTATTTCAGTCCTCCATCAAGAAAGTATCCAATTTTAAAGTGGCCTTAAACCTCTTATTCCAAAGGTCATTTAAACTTATGTAATAATTTGGGGGAAAGAACACAAAATATACAAGAAATAATTACTACTACAAAGTTAAAAGTAAGTGGTATTGTAAGAACTCTCAGAAGTTTGTAAAGAAGCCATTTACTGAATCACTCGTTAAAGGAAACCAGCAAAAGACTTATACTATGTAATGACAACTTTTTATGTACACCAGGCTAATAGTTTTTGCCTTAGAAATGGAAAAATTCAGGATTCTCCTTCTTTCCTATAAGGATGACGAGAAAACATCTAGTCACTTGGGCTCCAAGCGAAAAGCCCAATCTCGTGTCTAATTTTTCCCCTTTTTTTCTTTAAAGACTATATGTCAGGATTCATAGCAAGAGCAATAGAGACAATAGCATTTCCTTTTCTTTTATTAAGATTCTCCTTCTGATAACTATATAGAGGAAGAGGAGAATTTTGCATCCAAGAAAACCTGAAGGAACTTAGATAATGATTTGGATCTTCTGATGAATTCAGTGAGCCTGCTCTCCCCCCCTCCCCATACACACAGTACAACGTTTTTTTCCCATACAATTCTGGGAGATTCAAAGAATCATAAATCTATTAGGTAAGAATAAAAGAACTAGATATGAGGAATAAACACAAGAAAGGGAGTGGAAACTACCAGCAAAATCAGTGAAGAAAGATACCTACTAGCAGGGTTTTTTTGCTTTGAAAGATGAATTAAATGATCACCTACTTAAATCTAGTGTTTATTTACATATAA
>NW_012147908.1:3314634-3316508 GCF_000956105.1 Propithecus coquereli
CAGCTCGAAGGCGCGCAGCTGCTCGTGGTCGAAGGCGCGCTGCGCGAACACCACCCCGCTCTGCGCGCTCACCGACACGTAGGACGACAGCATCCCGGGCTCCAGATCACTGGCCACAATGGAATAAGAGATATGGCCGTTTGGCCCCAGGTCTGGGTCGGAGGCGCTGACATGCGCGATGGAGGCTCCAGGAGGGTTGTTTTCGGCCACTTCGACCAGGTAAGAATCCTGATGGAAAATTGGAGCGTTGTCGTTGACGTCGCCTATATGTAAGATGACGCTTGAGCTGGAGGAGAGGGGCGGCTTGCCCCTGTCGGTGGCTATAATGGTGACATTGTACTCTGGGTTCTGCTCTCGGTCCAGGGTCCCGTCTGTTAGCAACTTATATGAATTTTTGGACGAAGAGATGATCTTAAAAGGGACTTCATCTTCTAATCGACAATTAACCTCCCCGTTTTCCCCAGAATCTTGGTCATGTATTTTGATCAAAGCAATTAATGTTCCAGGCACTGCGTTTTCCAGAATCATTTCAAGTAGAGAATGAAATGTAATTTTGGGGCTATTGTCATTTTCATCTTGAATATTAATTTCAACTGTACATTGTGCAACCAGTCCTCCACCATCCCTCCCTTCCACCACTATAGAATATTCCTTGATTTCTTCAAAATCCAGTGACCTCTGAGTTCTAATTTCCCCACTCTTTGAATTCAGACTGAAGACTTGCCCGTTTCTGAAGAAAGAATAAATAATTTCCGAGTTGACGCCCTCGTCCTGGTCGGTGGCTGACACCTGCAGCACAGAAGTGCCTGGGGGCACGCTTTCCGGAAGGCTGACGCTGTACACGTCCTGGCTGAATACAGGGGGATTATCATTGGCATCAGTGACCTGGATTCTGAGCTCAGTGGTGCCGCTTAGGGGTGGATCTCCGCCGTCCAAAGCAGTCAGGATTAGACGATGGTAACTCTGTTGTTCCCGGTCTAAGGTTTTCTCCAATGCCAGTTCCGGGTATTTACTGCCGTCTTGTTTCTCCTTATTTATCAATGAGAAAACAGGGTTAAAAGTGAGTTCATACTTCTGTAGCGAGTTTAAGCCAATATCTCCATCTTCCGCTGCTTCTAATATAAATCGTGTGCCTGGCTGTGCAGACTCACTTATTTGCAGCTCAAAGGAATTTTGCGTGAATTTTGGCGCGTGGTCATTAATGTCCTCGATCTCCACACTCACGTGATAAAAGTTCAATGGGTTGTCGGCAACAGCCTCAAATTCCAGAGCACACGCTGGATTCTTCCCGCATATCTGCTCCCTGTCCAGCCTGCTGCTCACAAGCAACTGCCCGCTCTCCGCGCTCACGGTGAAGTAAGCCTTCTCCGAACTGACGCGCAGTTTTCGAGTCGGGAACTCCCGCACACTGAACCCCAGGTCCTCGGCGAGGTTCCCCACTACCGAGCCCTTGGACATTTCCTCGGGAATCCTGTAGCGGATCTGCTCGGACAGCGCCGGGCAGAACAGAGGCAGCAGGAAGGGAAAGAGCACCGGCCGCCTCTCAGCGCCGCCCCGCTCCCCAGCGCCGCTCCCCATCCCTCTTGCTCCCCTCAGCTCGCTCACCAGCCCGGAGACGCCGGGGTGTAAATAACCTCTGTACCGCAGATGTCCAGAGCTCCGAACGGACTTCAGTTCCAGTTCCAGGTCCGGAAAAGTGTCTTCTGTTCCCCAGGAGGAAGCGGTGTACAGGCTACTGCGGGAGAGTCAGACGGGGCCGCCCTGGAAAGCGCTGCGCCTGCGCGAGGAGATCGCGAGCGCCCAGTTCTCCACTTTGGCCAACAGCGGCGCCCAGAGTCCATGCTGGGAAACTGCAGCCTCTGCTGCTTCAGTTT
>NW_012147908.1:3316558-3389331 GCF_000956105.1 Propithecus coquereli
CTCAACCAGGATGTTAATATTTATCAGACACCGGACGCTCCGAGCGCAAAGCTCCTCCCGGTCTATCCTGCCCGCGGTGACCAAGCTGCCACTTCTCGGATTTAGAGCAAAGAGCTGTGTCCTACCTCTGGAGACGATGTGCACTCCACGCTTCGCCAGCTCCCAGGGTTCCAGTCCTAGGTCCTTGGAGATATTGCCCACGAAGAAGCCTTTGTCCGTCTCTTCAGACACAGAGTAGCGAATCTGTCCTGTCCCGATATCCCACAGCGTCCCCAGCACCGCGCACAGCAGGATCAGCTTGCTGCGTCCTCGGTGATTCTTTGGAGCGGCCATTGTTATTTCACTACAGAATTCTTTCAGAATCTTCACTGTGCGTATGTGTCTTGTTTAGTTTTTTTGCCGCAGCTGTGGAGATCATAATCTTACGGAAAGCTGGTGTGGGCCAAAATAGGGACGGAATTTCGCTGCAGCCCAGCAGTTGGTTTGTGGGATCTGCTGGTCTGCGAGGTGTAAGCCCAGAGTATTGGATGGCATTTCGACTGCATTTCTCTCCCAGTAGGTAAACAGCGGCGCTTAGAGTCCTAAGCAGTTATTGCACTTAGATACAGATCACTTCATATGTAATACTGTTAGATTACTGAAAAAAAATACTACTTGCTTTCTATTACTTTGTTTTGAATTTATTTAATTTTTCCCTAAATACACATTTTAAAAGAAATTACCGCGGAGTGTGGGATGAAATGAGGTGGTTTTATTAAGTATTAAATACTATTAAATGATTAGATTGTTGGGTTAGCATCATATTAAATTACATTTCTGGAATACATTTGCTCTTTAAAAATATGATAATTTTATTTCCCATTGTGCTGTAAGCTTTCTTGTAAATGTCTTCAATGTATATTAACAAATAAGAACTTCGGTTGTCACTAGAAATGAATTTTAAGAGTATAAAATAAGTGTATTGGAGATGATTTACTCAGAAGTTGTTTCATTTGTTTTAAACTAATTAACCACTATAGAAGCTTTCTATAGAGTTGTTGCTTTTTAATCTTCTTTCTAAATGCCCTTTTTATCACACATTGATAATGTTTTCAAATATTATGAAATCTTAATAGGATATATGTTTTACAATTGCAGTTTTATGAGAAATTACATTGTTTTGTTATTTATTCAAATTATTTATATTTTTCTATTTGAATAGTAAGTACTTGAAAGGTACAAATGAATATACCACAGAAAGTGAATCTCTATCCCTACCCCTTCCACCAAAGAAAGATTACATTTTAAAGCAGACTTAACTTTTTAAGGTAGACATATATTCTAAAGTTAATTTTACCTACATTAATACTTTGATCTAAAGAAGCACAAAATATAAAGAACACATAATGATCACTAAGAAGTCGAACAAGTGTGACCGCAAAAAATGTCTCTTTCCTTCAGCAGTTTGTAAAATGGCCATTAACAGAAGCAGTTGCTTAGGAATACCTAGCAAAAGCCTCATACAATGTAGTATGGTCATTTGTATATACTGTGTATGCATATCAGATTGTTGGTTTTGTCTAAAAATTTGAAAAATTCAAGACTATATTTCTCTCCTAGACACAGAATGAGTAGAAGACTACTAGTTATATTAGCTTAGGGTTGCAAAGAAGACAGCTAAAAATTATATATTTGGAGTATGTGTGAGAGAAGCAACAGAGCCAAAGCAGTTTATCTTTTCTTTGAGGGAGGAGCCTATTGAATGAGCTTCAGTACACATTAACTCTGAAAAACCTATGCTGCAAGTAAAGAGAACCTACTTTTGATCTTCTGATGAACATAATGGACCTTTTGCTAAGCAAAATGATCACACACATACTCCCCAGTACATTGCATAAAATTACAAGTGATCCATGGATATAAAAATCTAGTTGAAGAGACCTTATTCTAGGAGGTTTTGAAACAAAAGGGAAATAAATACCAGAAACAAAATAGATTAGTATGGAAACCATGCCAATCAAATTAGCGAAGGAGGCCAGGTGTGATGGCTCACGCCTGTAATCCTAGCATTTTGGAAGGGCAAGGTGGGAGGATCCCTTGAGGCCAGGAGTTTGAGACCAGCCTGAGCAAGATAGCAAGATCCCATCTCTACAAAAAACTAAAAAAATTAGGTGGACACAGTGGCATGAGCCTGTAGTCCTAATGCTCAGGAGGCTGAAGCAGGAGGATCACTTGAACACAGGAGTTTGAGGTTGCAGTGAGCTATGATAGCACCACTTCACTACAACCTGGGCGACACAGTAAGACCCTGTCTCAAAAAAAAATAGTGAAGAAAAATATCTAATTTTATCTTAAATTCCTTTACCTTAAAGGTTTATTTAAATGATTATTTTTATATTTATAGCATGTCCAAACTGAAACAAGTATTTATTGTATATTAGGCAACAGAAAGAAAAATGTATGGAAAAATCTCATTACCTTTTTAGGAGACAGCCCATAACATTATCTAAGGTTTTCTCTTTGTAGGTAAAACCATCATTGCTTTGTAAATCTCAGCTTGGTAGAAAACCCCCATAAGCTACATGATTGTTTCACTTTAGTCCTCCTTTGAAGAATGGTATGACAGCTTTTTAACTGACTATAACTTTCTTTAAGTGACTCAGAAGATCTGAAAATTGCACATTTTCCTGTGAATATGTACACTTTCCTGTGAAACGGAGAATTGGGTACACAATGAGAAGTAGGAAACTCACCTGAGGGGAAGTCGAGTCACTGGAATTACAAAGTGGAAACAAGGTCCCAGATGGATCACCACAAAGTACGTCTTGCCCTGAACTCAACGGCTCACTACATTTTAGGAAATTAAACTCCGTTGTTCCCGTGTGTGCCACGCACAGATTGTAGGAATAAGGCAAAGTCCCCTCGCTGTAGTTGGGAGGAACCACAGGTTCAGACTTGACACACTGACCAGGCTGAAAGCAGCTCCAGACCGCTGGGCTGGAGGAACGTCGTCGCAGGCGCAGGGCAATGGCCAGAATCACCGCGAGGAGGAAAAGCACGGAGATCAAGGCCAAGGCCACCACCAGGTAAAACTGCAGCTCAGCCTGGGGGTCAGAGGGCGCGGGGCGGTCGCTGAGATCCGGCAGCACCTCCTGCAAACTATCAGCGAAGACCAAGTGCAGCGTGGCGGTGGCGGACAGGGGCGGCTGTCCACCATCACGCACGGCGACCAGCAGGCGCTGTCGGGCCGCGTCCCTGTCGCCCAAGGCACGCGCCGTGCGCACCTCGCCGGTGCGTAGCCCCAGGCTGAAGAGCCCGGGCTCGCTGGCCTGCAGGACGTGGTAGGACAGCCAGGCATTGTGTCCTGAGTCTGCGTCCACCGCCACCACCTTGGTGACCAGGTAGCCAGGCTCCGCGGCGCGCGGCACCATATCGAACAGCGCCGAGCCGTCGGGCTCCAGCGCAGGGTACAGCACCCGCGGCGCGTTGTCATTGCGGTCGCCCACCAACACGCGCAGGCTCACGTTGGCGCTGAGCGCGGGCGAGCCCTGGTCGCGGGCCTGCAGCGTCAGCTCGAAGGCGCGCAGCTGCTCGTGGTCGAAGGCGCGCTGCGCGAACACCACCCCGCTCTGCGCGCTCACCGACACGTAGGACGACAGCATCCCGGGCTCCAGATCACTGCCCACGATGGAATAAGAGATGTGGCCGTTGGGCCCCAGGTCAGGGTCGGAGGCGCTGACCTGAGCTATGGAGACTCCGGGAGGATTGTTCTCCGCCACGTGTACCATATAGGAAGCCTGTCTGAAAACCGGAGCGTTGTCATTTACGTCACCAATGTTCAGGGTAACGCTTGAGCTGGAGGAGAGCGGAGGCTTGCCTCGGTCTGTGACTGTGATGGTGATATTGTACTCTGGGTTCTGCTCGCGATCTAGAACCCCATCTGTCACTAATTTGTATGTGTTTCTTGACGAAGTGAGTATTTTAAACGGAACATCACCTTCCAATTTACAAGTAACTTCTCCGTTGTGTCCTGAATCCTTGTCACGGATTTTGAGCAAAGCAATGTGTGTTCCCAGCTCGGTGTCCTCCATAATCAGATCAGGAAGAGATTGGAATATTACTTCTGGGACGTTGTCATTTTCATCTATGACTTCTATCTCCACTGTACATTGCGCAATCATTCCTCCACCATCCCTTGCTTCCAAAATTATGGAATATTCTTTGACTTCTTCAAAATCCAATGTATTTAGAATAGTAATTTCCCCAGTATTAGAATTCAGGTTAAACTGGGTGATCTGGTTAGCTTCGCTGAAAGAGAAGGTGATCTCGGCATTGATACCCTCATCCTGGTCAGTGGCAGTCACCCGAAGCACGGTGGTGCCCGGGGACACATTTTCTGGAAGGCTCACCCTGTATATGTCTTGGCTGAACACTGGAGGGTTGTCATTGGCATCAGTCACTAGGACCGCTATCTGTGCAGTGCTGCTTAGGGGTGGATCTCCAAAGTCCAGGGCAGTCAAGGTCAAGTGGTAGGATTTCTGCTTTTCCCGGTCTAAAGGCATCTTCAATACCAGCTCAGGGTATTTATTGCCATCTGATTTCTCTTTATTGACGAGTGAGAAATGATCACTGGGACTCAGCTGGTAATTCTGCAGTGAGTTGGTACCAATATCCGCATCATGGGCAGATCCCAAGATAAATCGTGTGCCTGGCTGTGCAGACTCACTTATTTGCAGCTCAAAGGAATTTTGCGTGAATTTTGGCGCGTGGTCATTAATGTCCTCGATCTCCACACTCACGTGATAAAAGTTCAATGGGTTGTCGGCAACAGCCTCAAATTCCAGAGCACACGCTGGATTCTTCCCGCATATCTGCTCCCTGTCCAGCCTGCTGCTCACAAGCAACTGCCCGCTCTCCGCGCTCACGGTGAAGTAAGCCTTCTCCGAACTGACGCGCAGTTTTCGAGTCGGGAACTCCCGCACACTGAACCCCAGGTCCTCGGCGAGGTTCCCCACTACCGAGCCCTTGGGCATTTCCTCGGGAATCCTGTAGCGGATCTGCTCGGACAGCGCCGGGCAGAACAGAGGCAGCAGGAAGGGAAAGAGCACCGGCCGCCTCTCAGCGCCGCCCCGCTCCCCAGCGCCGCTCCCCATCCCTCTTGCTCCCCTCAGCTCGCTCACCAGCCCGGAGACGCCGGGGTGTAAATAACCTCTGTACCGCAGATGTCCAGAGCTCCGAACGGACTTCAGTTCCAGTTCCAGGTCCGGAAAAGTGTCTTCTGTTCCCCAGGAGGAAGCGGTGTACAGGCTACTGCGGGAGAGTCAGACGGGGCCGCCCTGGAAAGCGCTGCGCCTGCGCGAGGAGATCGCGAGCGCCCAGTTCTCCACTTTGGCCAACAGCGGCGCCCAGAGTCCATGCTGGGAAACTGCAGCCTCTGCTGCTTCAGTTTAACCAGTACAATAATTATATTATAATAACTGTTGTGTGCCCTACTGAACAAACTACGTTGTTATGTCCATATATTTAATAACGTTTAAAGTTGTACCCTTAGAAATGCCTTTATTTCTACTTTCCAGGTTTTCCAGGAAATCACACAGGTTTAATACCTAAACATCTATATGTTGACATAATTATTCCCTAATCTTCAAACACACACTACTTACACAAAGCTAGACATAACAGAGACTTGGCCTAAACCATCTGAGTACAGCAATTTCGAATACTTATTCATTAGCAAAATAATGAAGAAACTTTATCTTTCTTTTCTTGTTCATACCATTTCCCCCACTTTTCTAGGTACCTGCAAGTTGATTTATTTAAACTTTTTCCAGAGAGCATCTGTAATGCTAAAATTGTCCTTAAGAAGGTGAAATTTATACTTATCTTCAAACGCATATCTTTTTCCAATAGTTTCAGTGATTTCCTTATAGTAATATTATGTGATTGTCATTTCCAGTATCATAGGCAATATTCAGTTAAGAAAATGAGGTAGCCTGAAAAGAGCCTATCTCTCTCCTTCCTGTTACACAATTATTTTCCTTGTTACAAAATATGACATTAACCTTCAAAGTTATCAGGGGTATAACATTTTGCCTCCACGCAAAGTCCCCGGCCTCTATTGCACTGCAGCTCTGGTTCCAACCTTTGCACTTGTTTTACATCCCATGATGACCTCACAATGGAAGAAAATAATCCCTGGAAAGTTTGCTTGCAATAGCTCACTAAGTTTAGTGTGATTTTTCTCTTTTGTTTAAAATATTTCAAAGCATCTAATACATTTTGGTTTAGGAATTTTCTTTTTCAAAATACCTTATAACTATATTTCTGCCAGAGGACCTTTCCTCACAAAGTGTTGTAACATTGTCTTCTCATGCAAGTGATTGTACATCTGAACACTACGGAATGTGTGACGTTTATTCTCACACTGTTGTGTAGTTTATTATATGCAAAATGCCATCAAATACAACACTACTCTAGAGAAAAAGGTCTTTAAAAAACCCAAAACAGACAGAGGTCTCACTGTGTTGCGCAGGCTGGCCTCGAACTCCTGGGATCAAGGGATCTTTCCCACCTCAGCCTCCTGAGTAGCTGGGACTATGGGCTCATGGCACCATACCCTGCTAAGAATGTCTTTTTAATTAAAACTCAAAGGTCCCTGAAATCAAGATTACCTTGTCATCTACCCCTTCCAGATGATAATCATCCACTATACAAAAGAATATGGAAGTAGTTAATCTCAGATAGGGTTATTTCTAACTAAATTTTTCAGCAGATCCAGTAAATAAAATCAACTACCAGTCTAGGATTTGAGTAGACGAGATAGTTGTTTCATAAAGCAAGCATGCCTGATATCCCCAGTCTCGCACTTGGAGAGCCCACAAACACACTTCATATGGCTGTACTATTAAAACTGCACATTATACTCTGTTAAAACATAACTGCCTGTTTCACAAATGCCAGTTATAACAGTTGAAATAAAAATTTTTGACATATTTTATTGGTTTTGGTCAATCACCTTTAGTTTGGCATTAGACTCCATGTCTGTCTTAGTGAAGGTTGGCACACACATTTAATTCTTTAGGCATCAATTTAACCTTCCACTAGTACCCTAACATTAATAGAAGATCATACTTTAAATAGGTCAAGAAGCAACCAAGATTTTCAGGGCTGCCAAGGTGAGGGATATGGAGGCAAGATCAGAAAACAGAAAAACAGCTTCAGACTGATAAAAATCTTCAAGAACATCTTATAAATCAGAATGATAAAGAGAAGACTGAGAAGAAGGTTGAGGTGTGTTTTACTCTTGCTTCCCTAGTGCAATAAGAAAGACTCAACAATTTGTTTTCATTTGTAAAACACACAAGTTAAGAAAATCAAGTGGAAAGTAGTTGGAAGTTACAAAAAGGTGATAGTCCACTTATTAACCATCTTGTCCATAAGATTTCACTAAAGAAATGATATCATAACCTATGTGTTCCACGTTAAAATATCACCACCGAAGTAAACAGGTAAACTAGGTTTGTCCCTTTAAAGTTTTTAAATCCCTAACTTCAAAACACTTGTTTTGCAAAATAATAGAGAAATATCACACAAAACATAATTCCTCATGGAAATAAAGGAAGGCCTCAGCTCACCTGAATACTTGGGGCTTCATCCTTACATTCATGAAAATCTATGGATGTTAACAAAGAATCATTTTTCTCACAGCTCTGCTGGCTGATGAGCGTGTCGGCATAGTTGGGCTGGGGGAAGATCAGGTGACTCTTCCGTGAGTCTGCAGTGAGGGAGACCTCGTGGGAATATGTTTGCAGGAAAGCCTGCACCCCGTCCACACCCAGGAAGTTCGAGGTGGGCACGCCCGCCAACACATGTCCGGAAGCGTGCAGCAGGCGTGACTTGTGCCAACGCCCCAGCCTGAGCGCCAGCAGCACCATGACGAAAGCAAGGAAGATGCAGGAGACCACTGCCACTGCCACCACCAGGTACAGAGTGAGGCCGGAGTCGTAAGGACCAGCAGACGGTTCAAGGCTGTCCAGGTCAGCTAGGACTCCCGGGATGCTGTCGGCCACAGCTACGGTGACAGTGACAGTGGCTGAGAGAGGGGGCTGGCCATGGTCCTGGACGGCCACCACAAGGCTCTGCTTGAGCGCATCTCTGTCCAGCAGGGCCCGCGCTGTGCGCACCTCTCCTGTGTGCAGCCCCACCAAGAAGAGCCCTGGTTCGCTGGCCTTGAGCAGGCGGTAGGACAGCCAGGCGTTCTGGCCCGAGTCTCTATCCACAGCCACCACTTTGGTCACCAGGTAGCCTGGCTCTGCAGAGCGGGGCGCCAGCTCTACACCAGTAGAGCCATCAGTGGGAAGGATGGGGTACAGGATCTCGGGTGCATTGTCGTTCTGGTCCATCACAAACAGGCTCAGTGACACATTGCTACTGAGGGGTGGGTCTCCGCTGTCACTTGCTGTCACTATCAGTTGTAGGCTTCGAAACTGCTCATAGTCAAAGGATCGCAGCGCATATAGGACTCCGGTATCAGAGTTGATAGAGACATAGGAGGACACTGGCACTCCCTGGATGGTGTCTTCTGCCAAGGAATAAGTGACCTGAGCATTCTTATCACTGTCAGGGTCCCGTGCAGTCACCAAGAAGATAGAGGCACCTCTGGGGTTATTCTCAGGGAGGTAGACTGAGTAGGAGGAGTGGGGGAAGGTGGGCGGATTGTCATTGGTGTCTGCCACATGAATAGAGATGTGAGTTTCAGTGGACAGGGGAGGAGTTCCACCATCCGTGGCTTTCAGTGTGATGTTGTACACAGAGAGTTTTTCCCGGTCCAGGTTTTTGGCTGTGATCAATCTATAATAATTATCTATTGATCTTTCTAATTTAAAAGGCATATTTTCTGGAATAGTGCAGGTCACTTCACCATTCTTTCCGGAATCTCTGTCTTGGAGGTAGAAAAGAGCAATTACTGTCCCAGGAGGTTTGTCTTCAGGGACTGTGCTGCTTAAAGACGTTACGGTCACTTCTGGAGCATTGTCATTCACATCTAAAATTGTGATCAGTACTTTTGCCTTTGTCAGACTACCAGGACCATCCTGAGCCTGAACTTCCATTTCATAGAAGCCAGATTCTTCATAGTCTAGTCCTTCTAAAGTTGATAATTCTCCTGTAAGGGAGTTCAGATGGAATATTTGTAGAAGTTTTGGAGTTATTTTCCGAAAAGAATATGTCACTTCCCCATTGACTCCCTCATCCAGGTCGATGGCATTTACTGTGAGCAGCTTAGTGCCCACAGGCACATTCTCTGGGACAGTTACTTGGTACTGGGGTAGAGAGAAGACTGGCGCATGATCATTCACATCCACCACTGTTACCTGGATCCGGGCAGTGCCAGATCGGGGTGGGTCACCACCGTCAGAGGCAGTGAGAACCAGGTGGTGAACCCTCTCTTCCTCCCGGTCCAGCACTCGCTCCAGCACCAGTTCTGGGTACTTAGTTCCATCGTCCCCGCTTTGCACAACCAGGGAGAAGTGGCGATTGGGGCTGAGCTGGTATCTTTGGAGGGAGTTGGTGCCCACATCTGGATCCCCAGCCTCATTTAAAGGAAACCGCAGCCCAGGGGCTGTAGTCTCCATTATTTTTACGTTTATTTCTTCCACCAAGAATTTAGGTGCGTTGTCATTAATATCCATTATTTCCACTTCTATAGGATAAAGATTCATTTTATCTTCCATCAGGATGTTAACATTCACAAGACACCGTGGGCTCTGAGCGCAGAGCTCCTCCCGGTCTATCCTGTCCGCGGTGACCAAGCTGCCGCTTCGCGGGTTCAGAGAGAAAAGCTGCGTCCTACCTCTGGAGACGATGCGGACTCCGCGCTCCGCCAGCTCCCGGGGCTCCAGCCCCAGGTCCTTGGCGATATCGCCCACAAAAGACCCTTTGTCTATCTCCTCCGTCACGGAGTACAGAATATGTCCTGCCCAGGCTTCCCACAGCGTCCCCAGGAAGACGGAAAGCAAGAGGAATCCTCTGTAGTTCCCACCCCTCCGCCGAGTCGCCATTGCTGTCCTCATCTAGTTTAGACGCTGAGCCTTCTCGGGATGCGCTTCTGAATGCGGGGGTATTCGCGTGGACCCCTCTGTATTCCGAAGGAGGGCCCAGAATCCAGAAAGACAGAGGCTTGAGTTTGGTGCAGCTCGGAAGAGGGCTTGTCTCAATTTGTCGTTTCTCCGTGTTGTAAAGCTCAGTGGTTCTGTCGGATCTCGCGCACCATTTTCCCCTGGTTGGTGAACAGCGGCGCTCAGAGTCCTAACTAAGTTACTGCACCATATAGAAACAAAATAAACTGATTTTACGGAAAATTGTTTCATCCTTCAAAATTTCCCTGTTTAGTTAAATTTCTTCACTCCAGATATCTCTGATATACTTTAAAAATCCATTTTAAGACACTGAATTAATGCAACAGTGTTCATGGATGGGTGTTTGATAATCCTAGATAATTTTTAAAGATGCTTTGCATTGCAACTTTGAAGTTACTCTGCTGGACACTGACTCACACTTTATCGCATATAGAAAAAAATCAATCACTGAAGGTAGAAAGGTAAACTTTATTAAATGTATATGAAAGAATTTACATATAAAATATTTACATCAGTGTATGTAATTTTTAATGAATTCAATATTATTGAACACTACTATGTTCTAGACACCACCATACAAGACTCAAAAGTCAAAATTGTCTTAAGACTATAGAGAAGTATTTTAATAAATTTGTTATTGTGTAGAACCTTAGAGATGGTTTAATCTAAAACCTTCACTTTAACAATTTTTAAAAAATGAGAGGGAATGCCTTGTTCCTGATTATAAAGTAGTAGAAGAACACAGGAATCCAAATATCCTCACTCTCATTCTTGCAAGAAAAAAAGAAATAATTGTTGGTCTTGGATGATGCTTTGTGCTCAAAAGAGTCATTAGAGATGAGAAGCCAAGCAGCAACAATCAGCTGTAAGAGCAACCAACCCATTTTCAACAGAAGGCAGAAATTTGCAGAGATCCTACTGGGTTGTGAATTCATATGAAGGTGGATGTTGGCTTGACTGCTTCTTTTGATTATGCAATTCAAATCTTCATCTTACCCTATTCTAGAATAGTTGAGGAGAAAGGGGTCTCTAGACAGCATTTGAGCAATATGCAAGACTAAATACAGAGAGGATCCTTAGAGGTACTCATTTTCGCACTTAATGTTGATGGAGTAAAACTCTATTGATGGATCCAAGGCTACCCTCAACTAGCAGAAATAAAAGAAAGTCCCATTCACATGTTTGCAGAAGAAAAGACAACGATGTGCTCTGGAATAAAGACCTAACAAGAAATAAAGACCTAGTCTTGCTTTGTAAATTATTTTAAGTCCTAGAGAAGTAGCTAGCAGAACCAGGAAAAGAATCCAGAAGTAACATTAAAAATGCTTAGCTTAGTTTTGTGGGAGGTTCCTAACTAAGTAGTCTATTTCTGCTTTCTGGTGGCATTGCTCCAGAGTATAGGAAATACTTTGAATGAAATGCTGTTTCAATCTATCAAAATAATTCTAAGTCATATTTGCTTTCACCAATTAGATAAAACAAATTTTTGTTTAAAGGAATTAATATGGGTATTATAGATTAATTCCACAAACAAGAGGTAAATTCTATTTGTTTAATAGTAATTTTGAACTTCTTATTGATGCAAGCAAAGTGTATGGTCATTAAACATAATATGTACTTGTCGACATTTTCAAACAAACTTTCATGTTTGGAGATTATGGTTCCCAATGTCTTGATCCTTTTCTACCTGATGCCTCAAAAATTCATAGTTTCATATCACATTTGTTTCTTATTCTTCTGTTTTTTAAAAATCTCAGTTATGGACAGGCATGGTGGCTCACAGCTGTAATCCCAGCACTTTGGGAGGCTGAGGCAGGAGGATCACTTGAGCCCAGGTGTTAAAGACCAGCCTGGGCAACATAGCTAAACCTCGTCTAATCTCTAGAAAAAAAAGTCTCAATAACTCATTACTTCTAGGTAACTTCTTTGGTGCTAAATAAATAAGATCTGGTTAAATGAAATTATAGACTACTGTGACTAGAAAGTATATGTTAGTAAATGGCTTCATTATCTCTGGTATTCAAGTTTTCTAGGTTATCCCATGACACAAAATTAAATATTAAAGATATTTACTAGACCACCAAGATATGTTTAATAAAATAAAACATAAGCTCACCACATCAAATTGAAATAATTTTATATTTTAAGGAGAGTATGCTATTATCGATTGAGTTATTAGGGGAAATCCTGATCTTCATTTGTTTACTTTAATTAAAAAAATTCTGTGGAAAGTCTATTTGACTTCCCATGCATTGGCATTGAGTTAATTACCTTTCTCTTTTCTTTTCTTTTTCTTTTTCTTTTTCTTTTTCTTTTTCTTTCTTCTTTTTTTTTTTTTTTGAGAAGGGGTCTCACTCTGTTGCCCAGGCTAGACTGCAGTGGAGTCATCATAGCTCACTGCAACCTCTAATTCCTGGGCTCAAGCCATCTGCCTTCCTCAGTCCCCAGGGTAGATGGGACTACAGGTGTGCACCACCATACCCAGCTATTTTTTCTATTATTTTTTGTGGTAGAGGTGGCGGGAGGCAATCTCACTATTGCTCAGGCTGGTCTCAAGCAATCCTCCCGCCTTGGCCTCCCAAAGTGCTGCGATTTTCTTTTTAGAACTTTTTCTATTGAAAATCATCTGTTTGAAGTTCTTGTTTAGATTTTCATTATCAAACAAAGATATAGGTATTTTTTAATGATTCTCTCTGAAATTTTAATACCCTTTGATAATGGCCACCTCAACAGAAGTTTGATCAGAAAAGGATGGTGTTTACAGATGATAAAATAGCCCAATAATTTCATAGATTTTTTTCCTGATGCTTCCTATCTTACTATTAATTATCCACATGGTGGGTGAATCAGAGAGCCTCATTTAGTTAGAACTTAGCAAATTCCATGATTGCCAGGATGTTTAATAGTTGGTCAGTCTACATGAATGAATGACTATTGTGAGACTAGACTCTGATAGTTTTTCCATCAGTGACCTGACTTATTTGTTTAAATGTCACAAGTAACTCAGATAAGAGAATAAAATACACCAGCCTACTATCTATGAAAGTTAGTGAGCTTTGCCTATAACAATGAATATTCAAGATGTAGTTTAAATCACCCAAAATTGTTGATGTAGTAAAATAACATTCACACTATCAGTGTATGAAACAAATCATCACATTTGTATAGGGGACCACCTGACTCACATGACTAATATCCAAGATTCAAATTGTTTAAAATTGTCATTTACTGTTGAATTCTGATTAAAACCATCAAATTATATCCCAAATGTCCAAACAGATTGGATTTGAAAATGTTTATGATTATAAAATTTCTTGGTTAGGCATATAACACATTTGGAAACTTGAAATAAATAATTCTATAATAATTGCTTAAATGTAAATATCACAATATTAGTTTAGAAAAACATATATTACTCCTAGCAGCTTATTTAAATAACAGCAACTCAATGTTATCCTTATAAAAATTGACAAAGGCCACAAAGGAGGCGCTCATTCATTTTCAAGATATCTTTTCAATTATTCTTTCTTACATGTGCATACCAAATTTAGATGTAGAAGTGTCCCATCCATTCTGTTATCAGATCATTGAATCCTCCAACTCAAGATTGGGAAAAAGTTTGACTATAATGTAGTTCAACAGCTCATCAAGAATCCCCTGTATTGCATTAATCCTGGGCCATAAATTACTTTTTTTTTTTGAGATGGAGGTCTCCATATGTTACCCCGACTGGCCTCTGCTCCTGGGCTCAAGTAATCCTCTAGTATCAGCCCCTGGCGGCTGGAATTACTGGCAAAAGCCACCCCCATCCCAACCCCATCAACTTACTTTTGAAGAGTGCCAATAACAGAATCTCTTACCTACTTAGCAATCCATTTCCTGCTAGAACCATTTTGACAATGAAAATCTTTGCTGTTTCCTGCTCACCAAGCCATAATTTTGTTTGCACATTTTGGTCATAATAGATAAGACTAATCATTTTTCTAAATGATAAACCCCTTTCCTTCAAATATTTGAATACAGAGTTCCTATATGACAGAAGCCTTATTTTATCTGGGTTAAAATGATAAATTATTTAAATTTTATTTGAATGCCATTGATCCTTCATTCTCCCATTTACCAGCCAGTCCTCTATTTTTAGAGATGTTTCCTGTGAGTGGACACTACTGAGCATGTTTTAAGATTCATTTTCATTTTTAAGTACTATCAAGCACACAGTATGCAAAAGACATTGTAGTAGGCACACACCATCAGTTGCTTACATTTATTTGTTAACAATCCAATAATTATAATGGTGATGTCAACAAATACTTGTTTACTATACTTCTTTATAGTTTGAAAAAAATTAAAAATTATTTTATTTTATTTTCCCAGAATTTTTGTCAGGTCGGTAAGGGGAGTCTTTTTATTTTTAATTTTATTTGCAACATTATGGAGGTTTTGCCTGGCCCAAATAAATGACAGATAGTTCCAGGAATATGTTGAGGTCTTTTAACACCAAAGATCAGGTGTTCCCTGCTACAGGCATCAACAACTCTTATCTTTTTTCAAAATAATTTTTGATTCCCAAGTAGTAAAGGTGGAAGATATCTCTCATGAATCTCCATCATTTTAGAAAACATTTACAATTATTAAGTAACATTGAGAAGAACCAAGATCTTGATTTTCTTTAACAGGCTGCAGTTCATTTTTTTCTCACATTAGAAAAAGAAATGATTTTAGAAATGTCGCATAATAGGAAAGAAACCTAAGAAAGGAGATGTACTCAATTCAAGGGACAAATAATTTTTCAACAAAAGCAAGGTAAAGAAAATGTTGGGCATGCCTTAAGATTTTTACCCACAAAATTTGAGAAAATTAGGATTTAAAAGAGATCTATTGATATAAAAGAAAAACATCAGAATTATACGATTCAATGCAAAGACTAAGAAAACTAACCACTAATCAAAGAGAATTTTTTAATTTCCTGAGATAATTGTTAAATAACCAATAAAAGCAATAACCTCACCTGAACAAAGGAGACGTCCTCTTTGCAAAATCCTGAATCTTCCTGTATCAAAAGAGGCTCATTTTTCTCACAGCTCTCCTGGCTGATGAGCGTGTCCGCATAGTTCGGTTGAGGGAAGATGATGTGACTCTTCCCCGAGTCCGCGGTGAGGGAGACCTCGTGGGAATACGTCTGCAGGAAAGCCCGCACCCCTTCCACGCCCACAAGGTGTGAGGCGGGCATGCTCGCCAATTCGTCTCCCGCAACCTGCAGCAGACGTGACTTGTGCCAGCGCCGCAGCCTGAGCGCCAGCAGCACAATGACGAAGGCAAGAAAGACACAGGAGACCGTGGTCACTGCCACCACCAGGTACAGCGTGAGGTCGGAGTCGTAAGGGCCCGCAGAGGGCTCAAGGCTGCCCAGGTCGGCCAGGACTTCAGGGATGCTGTCGGCCACAGCCACGGTGAGAGTGACGGTGGCTGAAAGAGGGGGCTGGCCGTGGTCCTGGACGGCCACCACGAGGCTCTGCTTGAGCGCATCTCTGTCCAGCAGGGCCCGCGCTGTGCGCACCTCTCCCGTGTGCAGCCCCACTGCGAAGAGCCCAGGCTCACTGGCCTTGAGCAGGCGATAGGATAGCCAGGCGTTCTGGCCCGAGTCTCTGTCCACAGCGACCACCTTGGTCACCAGGTAGCCGGGCTCTGCGGAGCGGGGCGCCAGCTCCACACCCGTGGAGCCGTCAGTGGGAAGGGCAGGGTACAGGATTTCCGGCGCATTGTCGTTCTGGTCCAGCACAAACAGGCTCAGCGACACGTTGCTGCTGAGTGGAGGGTTTCCGCTGTCGCTGGCTGTCACCAGTAGTTGCAGGTCTCTAAACTGCTCGTAGTCGAAGGAGCGCAGCGCATACAGAACTCCGGTGTTGGAGTTGATAGAGACAAAGGAGGATAGAGGCGCCCCCTGGAGGGTATCTTCCGCCAGGGAGTAGGAGACTAGGGCGTTCTCGTCGCTGTCTGGGTCAAGAGCCTTCACAGAAAAGATAGAGGCGCCCCTGGGGTTGTTCTCAGGGATATAGACTGAGTAGAAGGAGCGGGGGAAGGTGGGCGGGTTGTCGTTGGTGTCTGCCACGGTTAGAGAGATGAGCGTTTCTGTAGACAGAGGCGGCATTCCTTTGTCTGTGGCTGTCACAGTAATGTTGTACAACGACACCTCCTCCCGGTCTAGAAATGAATTTGTCACTAATCGATAATAATTGTCTACTGATTTTTCCAACTCAAAGGGAAGACTTCTCGGGATGGAACACGTTACCAAGCCGTTCAGTCCAGAGTCTCGATCATACACTTGGAAAAGAGCAATGACTGTTCCTGGAGGGGCACTTTCCGCGATTGTTCTGCTTCCAGATGTCACAACCACTTCTGGAACATTATCATTGACATCCAAGATAGTTATTAAGACTTTTGCTCTGTCCCGAAGACCTGGCCGATCCCGGGCTTCAATATCCAGCTCATAAAAGCTAGTGTCCTCGTAGTCTAGATTCGCAGAAGTTGAAATTTCTCCAGTCAAAAAATTCAAGCGGAAAATTTGTGAGATCTTTTCCGGAATCTTCACAAAGGAGTAAGTTACTTCCGCGTGGGCCCCTTCATCCTGGTCGGTGGCATTTACTGACAACACTGGTGTACCTACTGACAGATTTTCAGGAACACTCACACGGTAGACAGGCTGAGTAAACACTGGAGCGTTGTCATTCGCATCTAGGACAGTTACCAGAATTCGCGCCACACCTGAGCGGACAGGGTCACCGCCATCCATGGCAGTAAGGACCAGGTGGTAAGCGGCTTCTCCCTCCCGGTCCAGGGAGCGATCCAGCACCAGCTCCGGGTACTTGGGTCCATTGGCTTCGCTTTGCACGTCCACTGAGAAGTGACTATTAGCGCTGAGCTTAAAGCCCTGAAGAGAGTTCATTCCCACATCAGGGTCATAGACCTCCATTAGCGGAAAACGAGAGGATGGAGCTGCATTCTCGAGAATTTTCACTTCCAACTCTTCTCTTAAGAATCGGGGTGAATTGTCATTAATGTCCACTATTTCGACTTCCACGGGATAAAGATTCAGTTTATCCTCTACAAGGATGTTAAAACTCACCAGACACCGCGGGTTCTCAGCGCAGAGCTCCTCCCGGTCTATCCTGCCAGCCGTGACCAAGCTGCCGCTCCGCGGGTTCAAAGAGAAAAGCTGCGTCCTACCTCTGGAGACGATGCGGACTCCGCGCTCCGCCAGCTCTTGGGGTTCCAGCCCCAGGTCCTTGGCGACGTTGCCTACGAAGGAGCCTTTCTCCAGCTCCTCGAGAATAGAGTAGCGGATCTGCCGGGTCGCAGCCCCCCACAGCGTCCCCAGGAGCGTGAAGAGCAGGAGCAGCTCGCTCCGCTGCCGGCGCCTCTGCGGAGCCGCCATTACTGGCTTGTTGTAGCTTCCCCGGGATCAGGAGTAGGAAGAACAGGTCCACATCTCTTGCGTTTCTCAGAATTAGAGGCCGAGGTTCTTAAACAAGCAGAGGCCAGATGTGAAGCGTTCCAGGTCAGAATTTCTGCGCTGCTTTCATGTCTGATCTGCTTTGTGGTTGGTGGGTATAACTCGAGCTCCCACTGATTTTCTCACCCGGGTTAGTGAACAGCGACGCTTAGAGTCCTAAATTAATACTGCACCATTTTGTGAAATTGCCATAGAGAGGATTTTATTTCTGCTAAATCTAAAGAGATGACACTCATAAGATTTCTCTCCCCAAGACGGTAAAGCATTTGGAAGAATAAAAGATATTATTTTGACTAATTTTAATTGTTCCCTGAAATTTATCACCCATTTTTGTGAAAATATCTCTTAGGACCTTGAAGAGCAGAAATATCACGATTTTCTGTAAATCTTGAATTATCACACCCCACCATATTACATTTGTCCTATTTTTAATAAGGGAACCAACAGCTACAAACACGTTTTGACCAATCAATTACAGTTCCGGTTACAAGAGCTGCCATTTTTAGGTGCCATCATTTGTTTTATTAGCCTAGAGATTAAGAACTACCTTGATGTAGGCAACATCTGTGCATAATTTTTAAAACATGCAAAGGAAGTAAAACAATATTGGCTACACTAAAAATATATCTTAATATATATATTATGTTATAATTTTAGGATCGACAACATTGAAACTAGGTAAACCACTTAATTGTGTAGATTTGTCTTTAATCCTGGATAAATAATATGTTTTACAATGATAGTGTGAGGCAATACTGTATTAAAAGTGTTTCTTGCACTCATATGCTTATTGCAGCACAATCCACAGTTGCAAAGATATGGAATCAACCTAAGTGTCCATCAACTGATGAGTGATAAGGAAAATGTGGTTTGTGTGTGTGTATCACGAAGTACTATTCAGCAATAGGCAAGAAGGAAATAATGTCTTTTGCAGCAATTTCAATGGAACTGGAGGCCATTACCCTAACAGAAGTAACTCAGGAACAGAAAAATAAATGCCACATGTTCTCACTTACAAGTAGGAGCTAAACTATGACTACACAAGAGTACACAGAGTGGTATAACAGACATTGTAGACTCAAAAGTAGGGAGGCTTGAAGGGGGTGAGGGATGTAAAGTTACCTGTGGGATACAATATACACTATTTGGGTGATGGGTACACCCATAGCCCAGACTTCACCTCTACACAATATATTCATATAACAAAATTCAAGTTGTATCCCCTAAATCTATTAAAATGAAAATAAAGTACATAAAATAAAGTTTATTTTATGTTAAAAGATGAACACAAATGTTTCTTATTATATTGTTTTAGGACTAACTAAAATTTCAAGACCATCACAAAGAGACATTCTATGAAAGAACAATTGCAACATAGGTAACCTTACAAAGAATTTTCTACCCCCCCACTGTATGCCCAGAAAATCAATAAAACACAATGAAATCAGAACATATTTAATCTGTACACTTTTAATCTCTAAATCAATGAATTGAAGCCTAATTATATTTATGGGAGGAAAGGTTTGAAGAAACTCACTTGTTTGCAAATTGCCCGAATTAGAAACCATTTTGGGATTGTCATTACTAGTACTTTCAAATCAAGAGCCTTCATCACATAAAAGATTTTGTGGTGTAACATTTTCCAACATGCATTGAGAAATTTAAACTTTGAGGAATGTGAGGCAGCACACAGATTGTGGGAATAAGGCAAAGTCCTTGCACTGCAGCTGGGGAGAACCCCAGGTACACTCTTGAAACAGAGACGAGGTTGAAAGTTGCCCTCAGTGGCAGCGGGGTTGGAGGAGCCACTCAAGCCCAGGGTGATCGCCTAATCACCGTGAAGAACAAGAGGACAGAGGTCAAGGCCAAGGTCACCACTAGGTCAAACTGCAGCTCTGCCTTGGGGTCAGAGGGCACGTGGGGCAGTCGTTAAAGTCAGGCTATATCTCTTGCAAGCTACCCACAAAGATTAGGTTTAGAGTGGCGGTGGCCGAAAGAGGCGGCTGTCCTCGGTCTCCCACGGTAACCAGCAGGAGTTGTCCAGCCGAATCCCCGTTGCTCAAGGCACACGTTGTGCCCACCTTCGTCCGTGCGCAGCCCCAGGCTGAAGAGCCCAGGCTTGCTGGCCTGCAGCACATAACAGGACAGCCAGGCATCGTATCCCTGGTTGGTGTCCACTGCCACCACCTTGGTGACCAAGTAGCCTGGCTCCGTGGCATTCGTCACTATATCAAAGAGCGCCAAGCTGTTGGCCCTCAGCGCCGGGTATACATGCGCAGGCTCACGTTGGCGCTGAACGCCGGGAGCCAGGATGGCGGGTCTGCAGCATCAGCTAGAAGGCCAAGGCGCACTGTGCAAACACCACCCCTCTCTGGGTGCTCACCAACACCTAGGAAGATTGAGCCCGCAACTAGAGGTCCTTGGCCAGATGGTGTAGGAGATAAGGCTACTAGGTCCCAAGTTGGGATCCAAGGCTCTGACTTGTGCAATGGAAGCTCCAGGTGGGTTATTCTCAGCTACATGGGCCATAGGCAACCTGGTGGAAAACCACAACATTGTAGTTGACATCAGCGATGTACAGGGCGATGTGCATGCTGGAGGAGGGGACAGATTGCCTTTGTCTGTGATCGTGATAGTGACATTGTACTCCGGGATTACCAACCACGTGTTTTGTATCTTGAATTATTTCCTTTTGGTTGACACAGGATTTCCTTATTAAATCCAGAATCTGGGCCATGTGTTTTGATCAGGGCAACAGGAGTCCCCATCTCAGCATCTTGTATATGCTGAGATTCAGAAGCCAGAGTTATCTAGAGAGCATTGTCATTTTCATCCCAAATCTCTGTATGTTACAATGTGCAATGTGACGTCCACCATCCATTGCTTCTTTGAAGAGAGCTATCTCTCTCTTCAAAGCCCAGTCCTCCACTAATGGTGAGTTCCCGCTTTACTGTCCAGCTTAAATAGTTGTCTTAACTGCCTTTACCAATGTTGACAAAGACTTAGATGATCTTGGCATTGATGTGTCCTCATATGGGTCAGTGGCCCTCACTCTTAATACCGAGAAGCTGGTGGGCAGGTTCTCTGGAACACTGACCCTGTACATGTTCTGAGTGAATAATGGGGGGGGGCGTGTTATCATTTGTGTCTGCCACAATTACCCTTATCTGGATAGTACAGCTACTGGAGGGCTAGTCCCTGTCCATAGCCTTGAGGACCAGGTGGTGACGGAGCTGCTTTTCCGTGTCCAGGGGGGGTTCAGTACCAGCTCTGGGTACCTACTGCCATCTGGGTTCTCCTTCTGAATTAAAGAGAAGAGCGGTTCAGGGCTAAGGTAGTACTGCTGCAGCAAATTGACACCTACATCAGGATCTTAGGCAGATTCCAGGGCAAAGGTGGCTCCACTGAGCACCAGTTGGCTGATATTCAGCTCAGTGATATTTTGGCTAAAAGTCGGTGGGTTGTCATTGACATCCTGGATCAGCACAGTTATATGACAGAAGTTTAAAGGCTTTTCAGCAACCATTTCAAATTCCAGAACACACATCAACTTCTTGCCAGAAATCTGCTCTCAGTCTATACGATTGCTCACAAGTAAGTCCCCATTTTCAGTGTTCATGGTAAAGAAATTCTTCTCCACATTTAACCCAAAGATTCCAAGTAGGCAAATCGCATAAGCCAAGCCCCAGATCCTTGACGAGGTCCCCCACCAGCGAGCCCCTGGCCAGCTGCTCGAGAATAACGTAGTGGAACTGTTCCGAGAGGGCCTGGCAGAAAAAGGCAGCAGGAAGAGAAGTGGCATTCACCTCCACCCTGCTGCACCCCTCGGTCCTAAAATGTTTCCCATCCCGCTCTCTGCACCTATGCCTTTCTAATTAGCAGGAGAGGAGATCTCTAAACGATCCCAAGAGTTCTCTGAGCAGGAAAGACTATTTTCTTGGTCTTGGAGTGTGAGTTCTCTGATGGATATCACCTCTGTAGAAAGCCAGAGAGAGAGAGGGTGCACTTTTCTCCCCAAGTTCCCTGTCTGTGGGCCATTCCGCTGCCCAGGGAGGAGCCAATACTTCGCTCGGAACTAGCCAACAGCGGCACCCTGCGCCTCTGCTGCGGAACTGCAGTAGTGGTGACTAAATCTGCTCCAAATGAGCTGGTTACGAGGAAATTCTACTGTATACTGATACTCATTCTTCCCATTTTACAAGGATTTTAAGACATTTTAAATATTTGCTATATCTTTAGTCCGACTGTCGTTTCTTTTAACTTGAACTTTATTCATCCAAATCAAGTGCGTTTTACTTGTCAAAGGACTGAGATAAACTCGCTCAAGATGTTTATTGGCATCACATGCTTTGAGTTTCCATTTTCATAAAATGGTCATAACATTTTCCCTGTTTACCTTATTAGAATTGAGAACCAAATAAAATAATATACAGAGAAACATACAAATGAAAGATAGTGTTGGCGATCACAGAAGATGTAGTATAAAAATTCTTGACATATCAGCTTCACGTGTATTGTTATTCTATTCTATTTCATTTTCTTCTAACTTATGAAAGTTATAAATCTCATAGCTTTTAGTTTTATTTTCTGTTTCACGTTATTCTATGTTATCTTTATCATCTTCCCCCAAAAGAATTGATAGGTAAGCAAGGAGACTGATTGTCCTTATAAAACAGAAGTATAGTAAGAAGCAAGAGACTCTTTTCTTTAGTTTCCAAGTGTCTACCGTTAATTGAATGAGTATGATTGAAAAGCTATTCCACCAATGAAATTTTCCCACACTACATTACAATTGTCCTTAATCGTAGCTTAACAAGTAGCTTAACAATAGTGTTATTTGGATTTGGAGAGTGAAGTGTGAGTTCTTAGAATTATATACCCCAAGGAAAGTAATCTATGTTGTTCACTTTTCTTTGGTCCCCAGGTTACCATCTGACCATCTCAGCCTTTTGTTATTTACACTCTTTCCTTTTCAATAACATGCCAATTTCCATGCTCCTGAAAGATGCCTTACTATTTTTTTATTATTTCAGACTATTATGGGGGTACAAACATTTTGGTTACAAGTAATGATTGCCTTGCCACAAATTAAAAAGCTTCTGCACAGCCAAGGAAACTATCATTAGAGCGAATAGACAACCTACAGAATGGGAGAAGATATTTGCCTTCTCCACATCCAATAAAGAGCTGATAACAAGAATCTATATAGAACTTAAGAAAATCAACAAGAAAAAAATCAAACGACCCCATCAATAAATGAGCAAAGGACATGAACAGAAACTTTTCAAAAGAAGACAGAATAATGGCCAGCAAACATATAAAAATGCCTTACCATTTTAATTACATTTCCAAACCAGAAAATCTTCAGAAGAAAATTATCTTTAACCTCCATAATATATTGGCAGGTGTGTAGCAACACTGAACTCACCTAATAGTAGAAAAGCGTTAGAGCATCTTAAACTGCTCATTGTATCCAGAATTCTAGAGAGCCACTCATTGGCATCTTTACTTTATACAAACATAAAAAGTATTACTGACTCAAGACTTTGCTCCCAAACATGCCCAAGCAAGTGCCTTTCCACAATTGTATAAACACTTCGATTAGTATAGAAAAATTATCTTTAAGAGAACATATAAAACTAAAGATTCAAATATTTAAAAGGGTATATGGTATATTAATATATAGTATATACACTTGGAATGTGTGGATCAAGCATTTTATAATATAAAGTGTATTGGTAGTTTATAGAGGGATAAAAGATATTTCTCCATTGCATAAAAAAGTTAACTCAGAGGATACTTAACTAAATCTCTAACCTTTTCTCTAAAAAAAATGGAAATGTGAGTTTTCACATAAGAGTGAATAATGTCAGCACCTATCATACAGATTCTCTTGTTACTCTTTAGATACATTAACTCACTATTTAACGAATCTGCACATTTTACATGGAGGTCAGAATTGTGCACATATACATTTAATTGGATGCCATTTAAATAACTGTTTAAAAAATAAAAATCAAGTGGTCTTAAGTTCCTCAACGTGTCAATAAACCTTTCATGTGGTTCAGTGGTGTAGCTTACTATCCCATGAATAATATTCTATTATCATTTCCCCCATATATCCATACTTTGCAGCTGATGGTAAAGGTGTTAAAAGTACAACATTTGGGAGACTAAAAATATTTTAAGAAGATAATCATCTTCAGCAAATCACATGCAGAAAATCAAGTAGTTCTTTGATTACCCAACACATGCTACTGGAATTTGAGACTCATAGAATGGCATTTCATTAAGAAAAATCTATTAATTTAAGGCGAGCACATCCCTCAGAAATGAATTTTAAAATTTCAAACAGTTCCTAAGTTGAATTCATTTTGCAAATACAAACCTTAGACTCTGGTAATAAAGCAGAACTGTACTTATACTTGAAGAAATGCAAACATTTCAGTAGGTATTGATTCTAATAAGTGAAGGGACTACTTGTAACCAGAAGATGCTAGGTGTATGGCATATTGATGTTTATTGAATGCAGAAGTATCTAACTCTTTGGAGACTTTAAACTCCAAAGAGTTTCAACTTTATATCACAGAATAAAGCTGAATTCTAAAGTTCCTTTCCACTGATTTCTTCTCTCAATAAGTCCACATATCCAATGGTTAAGTTCAAACTTTCCAGATTTCAGAATGCTGCACACATCATATTCATCACTATAAAATTAACATTTTTTCTGATATTGATCATGCAAAAATTTTCTGTACTCTTCCACTGGCTTATGTAAATATTGTAAATTATTTCCTTATGCAAACTTCAGTTATACTAAAATATCAATCCTATACAATATCCTTTCCAGAACATATTCACTAACGGTGTCTAAGTAAATATTTAAAAGAGAACAATATATCTAACTATTTGAAGTAATAAACCAACTCTTCTATTAACAGACTAGCAGTTCCAATATAGCAAAATCTTGGGTAAAAGGATTATGTCTAACCACTTTCTTTTAAAATATTTGCTTCACTTACATCTACAGATATCACTAGATTTTCTAAAACATCCCCATATTCACAAAAGAAGACATTAAACTCAAAATATAATTTGAAAACAAATGGAGAAAGCATCAGTTATCAAATAAAATCAAATTAATCTCCAATAGAGCAAATACTGATTCACTATTTATAAAATTAGCTGATTTTGAATATGTCAGAAAAATGAATAAGGAAACAAATGAAGAAAATGCTCCAGTCATCCTTACTGAAAGAGAAAACTAACCTGAACAACTCCCGGTTCTTTTTTGCTTGCATTTATCTTATCAGATATCAGAAGAGGGTCGCTTTTTTCACAACTTTCTTCACTAATGAGCGTGTCTGCATAGTTGGGCTGGGGGAAGATCAGGTGACTCTTCCTAGAGTCAGCGGTGAGGGAGACCTCATGGGAATAGGTCTGAAGGAAAGCCCGCACCCCGTCCATACCCACAGCGTGTGAGACAGGCAGGCCTGCCAATCCATCTCCTGAAGCCTGAAGCAGGTGTGATTTGTGCCAGCGCCGCAGCCTGAGTGCCAGCAGCACAATGACGAAGGCGAGGAAGACGCATGATACTGAAGCCACTGCCACCACCAGGTACAGTGTGAGGCCTGAATCGTAGGGATCGGCAGCGGTCTTGATGCTGCCCAGGTCAGCCAGGACTTCAGGGATACTGTCAGCCACAGCCACGGTGAGCGTGACGGTGGCTGAGAGAGGGGGCTGGCCATGGTCCCGGACGGCCACCACGAGGCTCTGTTTGAGGGCGTCTCTGTCCAGCAGGGCCCTCGCTGTGCGCACCTCACCTGTGTGCAGCCCCACTGAGAAGAGCCCTGGCTCACTGGCCTTGAGCAGGCGGTAGGACAGCCAGGCGTTCTGGCCCGAGTCTCTGTCCACTGCCACCACCTTGGTCACCAAGTAGCCAGGTTCTGCAGAGCGGGGTGCCAGCTCCACACCTGTAGAACCATCGGTAGGAAGGGCAGGGTACAAGATCTCGGGTACATTGTCATTCTGGTCCAGCACAAACAAGCTCAGTGACACGTTGCTGCTTAGCGGTGGGTTCCCACTGTCGCTGGCTGTCACCCACATCTGCAGGTCTCTCAACTGCTCGTAGTCAAAGGATTGCAGAGCATACAGGACGCCAGTGTCAGAGTTAATGGACACATAGGAGGATAGAGGAACTCCCTGAAATGTGTCTTTGACCAGGGAGTAAGTTACCCGAGCATTGTCACCACTGTCAGGGTCCAGGGCAGTCATGGAGAAGATAGAGATGCCTCTGGGGTTGTTTTCTGGGAGGGAGGTGGAGTAGGAGGCATGAGGGAAGGCAGGTGGGTTGTCATTGACATCTGTTACTTTCAGGGAGATGTGGTTTTCTGTCGATAGGGGTGGGATTCCATGGTCAGTGACGGTTATGGTGATATTATAATCTGAAATCTCTTCTCTGTCCAGGGCTTTTGTTGTTAATAGGTGATAGTAATTATCAACTGACTTTTCTAATTTAAAAGGCAGGTTCCTGGGAATAGAACACGCAATCTCACCATTCTCTCCAGAATCACCATCGTGTACACTAAACAGTGCAATTACAGTTCCAGGAAGACAGTCTTCAGAGAGAGAACTGGTGAGAGAGGTGAGGATCGCTTTGGGGGCATTGTCATTCACGTCCTGTACTGAGACCAGCACCTTAGCACTGGCAAGAAGAGCGCCTCCATCTTGAGCTACCACTTCCATGAGGTAGAATCTGGATTCTTCATAGTCCAGTGATTGCAGAGTCGAGATTTCCCCCAGGTTGGAATCAAGTTGAAAAGTCTCTGAAATTTTGTCGTCTTCATTGCGAAAAGAGTAGGTCAATTTCCCGTTTATTCCCTCGTCTGGATCCGTGGCGGTCAGCGTGAGCAGCCGAGTGCCTACAGGTATGTTCTCGGGAACGCTCACTCTGTATTCGGATTGAGTGAACAGGGGCGGGTTATCGTTTGCGTCGAGAACCATCACACGGATGTGCGTGGTGCCGGAGAGGACCGGGTCTCCGCCATCTAAAGCTGTGAGGAGGAGGTCGTGAGCAGCCTCTTTCTCGCGGTCCAAGGGCTGTTCCAACACCAGCTCCGGGTACTTTTGTCCATCAGTTCCGCTTATCACATCCAGAGAGAAGTGTAGATTGGAGCTGAGCTGGTAACTCTGCAGGGAGTTCACACCCACGTCCGCGTCCCGCGCAAAGGGAAGCACTAACCGCGTCCCCACAGCCGCATTTTCATTAACTTTAACTTTTGATTCTTCATCCCGGAATCGCGGGAAGTTATCATTAATATCGATTATTTCTACTTCTACTCCATAAATTTTCATTTTAGTCTCAACCAAGATGTTAAAACTCACCAGACACCGCGCACTCTGAGCGCAGAGCTCCTCCCGATCTATCCTGTCCGCGGTGACCAAGCTGCCGCTTCGGGGTTTCAGAGAGAAAAGCTGCGTCCTACCTCTGGTGACAACGCGGACTCCGCGCTCCACCAGCTCCTCGGGCTCCAGCCCCAAGTCCTTGGCGATGTTGCCCACGAAGGAGCCTTTCTCCAGCTCCTCGGGCACCGAGTAGCGGATCTGCCCGGATCCTGTCTCACACAGCGTCCCCAGGAACATGCAGAGCAGAAGCAGCTCTCCGCAGCCCCAGCGCCTGGGTGGATGCGTCATTGCCTTCTCTCTGCCCAGTTACCTCCTAGTCCTGGTTCAGCCTGGCTGTTTCCTTCTTTTTCTAAAGCCGCTGGGTATACATTCCCTGACGAAAATGGGAGCGGGGCGCGGATGGCTGATTTTTCCCGAGAGCTTGCCTGAGCTGTGAGTGTTTAGTAAGGTAGGAGCAGAGAGTCGGATCTCCTCTGCGACAGCTTCTTTCCCACTTGGGTGAACAGCGACGCCCAGAGTCCTAACCAGTTACTACACCAATTCTACTTTTATTTCTTGTAAGTTCAATTATATGTTTGTTTCTAATAATTTTGCCATATCCTTATTGTATTACTGCGTGACATTGTTTATAATAGTTAATTAAGTTTTAATTATGAATAGAAAAATACTTCCACAACCCCCTGAAATCAATATAATTAGTAGATTCATTTTACTTCTTTAGAAAAGTTTTATTTAATGTGCCATTGAGCTTATGCCCTTTATTTACCTTTTATCTATATTTTGTCCGTTAAATTAGGACATTGAAATTCTTACCTTTGTACGATTCAAGATTTCCCCTTTTTATTAGGATACATTTTTGAAACCATGCTTATTTGTACATAAGGATGCCAAGGAAACAAACCCAGCTCTCAATGCACCTTTCCAAAAAGGCCTATTGATTTATGCAAGTTATGTTAGCTGTCATAAGCAGGAAGAATAAAGGTCTTAGTTACTTGTGAGGTCTTTGAGAAAGTATCTGCACTATCTGAGACTGAGAGTTTGAGTTGAGTTAACCACGAATTATTTATATTTTCCTATTACCCTGTTCAAACACTTGCAGTTAGACATTTTACAGTGATGGGCTTTTGGTGACAGTCAGTATAGGGACTGTGGAGGACAGGGCCTTAGATCATCATCCATGCAGGAAACCATGCCCAGCAAGCAGCAGTGAGTGGCCTTTCTATGTTGAGACAGATATTTAATGTTATCACTTTTATGTGGTAACAGAAAAAGAAAAACCTCATGACTGAAAAAAATGGACATTTGAGCAAGTACAAGAGAAGCAACTTTACTTAGAAACCTTCATAGAAAACTAAGAAAATGAAGATATTATATAATTAGGCAATTCAAAACCATAAAGTTTTAAGTAATATTTGGTAGAAAATGATGTGACTAGGTTGCAAAGTTTTTCTCAATGTGCAAGTTTTCTCAAGAGCAATTTGTTAATATGTATGTTAGAGCTCAGACCTCAAACATTGCCCATCCTTTAAAATAGTTCTGGGATCCCAAGATGTTCAGCTTGTAAAAATATTTAAAGTGTTGGTCTTTAAGTTGGAACAATGTCCTGTCCAAGCACTGTGGTTAAACAAGCATGACATTGGTTAAAACCCTTCCTTTCTTTGGTTCCCAGTTTCTACAAACTAGTAAGATGAAGGCTCTCCTTACTCTCAAGTACTGTGATTCTAAGAGGAAGTAAAATTTGAGTAATGAAGACCCTGAAGGTGAAAGATATTCCTTAAAGTTCCAACAGTAACAAACTCCCAGAGGGAAGGAATGTAAAGATAAGAAAGAAGAAGTACAGTATGGTATTTCATGTGGTAAAGGCCTGTAATTATGAACAAATCAATCTCGCATTTCAGATAGAAAACTCATATTTAAGATTTGGTTAGATGAGATTAAGGTAATTAAAGCAGAACACTGCCCAAACCTGACTGACTAGACAACACATTATGCAGTGGAGCCTCCTACTCAAGTTAGGCGATTTGTTAAGAAACAATAAAAACTGAAGTGAAAATAAATGAATTGAATTAAAACTGACCTTTAAAATAGTATCTGAGGCAAATGAAACTCCAGTGTCTTCATGATTTGTACTTGGTCCCCAAGAGGCAGGGTCACAGAGGAGATCCTGGGGCGCAGCTATTTCCGGGGTCACGTTGAGAAAATTGAACTCTGTCTTAGCTGATTGTGAGGCAACGCACAGATTGTAGGAATAGGGCAATGTTCCCTCACTGTAACTGGGGAGAACCCCAGGGCCAGACTTGGAGCTGAGCCCAGGCTGAAAGCAGCCCCACGCGGCTGGACCGGAAGAACGTCGCAGGCGCAGGGCAATGGCCAGAGTCACCGCGAGGAGGAAGAGCACGGAGATCAAAGCCAAGGCCACTACCAGGTAAAACTGCAGCTCAGCCTGGGGGTCAGAGGGCGCGGGGCGGTCGCTGAGGTCCGGTAGTACCTCTTGCAGACTATCAGCGAAGATCAAGTGTAGCGTGGCGGTGGCGGACAGGGGCGGCTGTCCACCATCACGCACGGCGACCAGCAGGCGCTGTCGGGCAGCGTCCCTGTCGCCCAAGGCACGCGCCGTGCGCACCTCACCCGTGCGCAGCCCCAGGCTGAAGAGCCCGGGCTCGCTGGCCTGCAGGACGTGGTAGGACAGCCAGGCGTTGTGTCCTGAGTCTGCGTCCACCGCCACCACCTTGGTGACCAGGTAGCCGGGCTCCGCGGCGCGCGGCACCATATCGAAGAGCGCCGAGCCGTCGGGCCCCAGCGCAGGGTACAGCACCCGCGGCGCGTTGTCGTTGCGGTCGCCCACCAACACGCGCAGGCTCACGTTGGCGCTGAGCGCGGGCGAGCCCTGGTCGCGGGCCTGCAGCGTCAGGTCGAAGGCGCGCAGCTGCTCGTGGTCGAAGGCGCGCTGCGCGAACACCACCCCGCTCTGCGCGCTCACCGACACGTAGGACGACAGCTCCTGTGGCCCCAAGTCGCTGGCCACGATGGAGTAGGAAACGCTGCCGTTGGGTCCCAAATCCGGGTCGGAGGCGCTGACTTGAGCAATGGAGGCTCCTGGCGGGTTGTTCTCTGCCACGTGGACCAAGTAGGAACTCTGGTGGAAAACTGGGGCATTATCGTTGATGTCTGAGATGAGCAGAGTGACGCTTACGCTGGAGGAGAGAGGCGGCTTGCCCCTGTCGGTGGCTATGATGGTGACATTGTATTCTGGGATCTCCTCCCGATCCAGAGCCCTGTCTGTCACTAGCTTGTAATAGTTCTTCGAGGAAGACTTCAGTACAAACTTGGTGTTTCCCAAGATGCGGCAGTAAACTTCTCCATTTTCTCCGGAGTCTCTGTCTCTTGTTTTTATCAAAGCTGTCACTGTTCCTGGAGGTGAATCCTCTGGGAGGGGAGTAAATACTGAAGTCACGATCACTTCTGGTGCACAATCGTTCTCGTCGAGAATTTCGATTTGAACACTGCAATGGGCTGCTAGATCTCCAGGATCTTTTGCTTCTATACTCAGAGTGTAACTATTAGCAACTTCAAAATCCAAAGCATTTTTTGTTGTGATTTCTCCTGTTATTTTATCTAAATTGAAAAGGTGTCCCACTTGTTCTTCCACATTATGAAAGGAGTAGGTGATCTCCGCGTTGGATCCCTCGTCTAGGTCGGTGGCCGTCACTCGGAGCACAGAGAAACCTGGGGGCACGTCCTCCCGCAGGGTGACCCTGTACACGTCATGGCTGAACACTGGAGGGTTATCGTTGGCATCAGTGACTTGGATTCGTATTTGGGTGGTTCCACTTTGAGGTGGATCCCCACCGTCCACAGCTGTGAGGACTAATTGATGGAAATCATGCTCTTCTCTGTCCAGAGAATGTTTCAGAATCAACTCAGGATATTTACGTCCATCTGGAGTCTGTTTCTCGGCGAGATCAAAATACTCATTGTCATTAAGGTGGTATCTTTGCAGTGAATTAGGACCAACATCTGAATCCAGGGCCGGATCTAGTGGAAATGTTGTACCTGCCTTAGTGGATTCTCCAATTTTTAAATCAATTTTACTCTGTTTGAATAGCGGAGTGTTGTCATTTATATCCTGCACAGTTACTGCTACATGGAAAATATTTAGTGGGTTTTCAGCGACAGTATCGAAATCCAGAATACACAGAGGCTGCTTCCCGCAAATCTGCTCTCGGTCTATTCTGTCACCCACAAGTAAGTCCCCGCTCTTTGGGTTTACAGTGAAATATTCCTTCTCCGCGCTAACCCGCAGCTTCCGGACCGGCAAGTCCGGGACAGCAAGCCCCAGATCCTTAGCGAGGTTCCCCACCACCGAGTTCTTGGCCAGCTCCTCGGGAATCGAATAGCGCACCGGGTCTGGGAGGGCCCCGCGGAGCAAAGACAGCGCGAAGAGCAACAGTACCTGCGGCCGGGGCTCCGCACGGCCCGGTCCCGCGCGCGGCGGCATCCTCTGTCTCCCTCCGCTCCTCCGCTCCTTCGCCAGTAGGAAAAATAAACCCTCCGGGGGAGGCAGAATCCCGGCTAGGGTCACTTTTCCTGCTTTTCTTTTGTGCTCCGCATCTGTTCTGGTCTCCTCTGTGTGGTCAGTTGAACAGGAAGTTACCTTCTAAGAGGCTCCCAAATGCGTCTCTGATATTTTCTCTCGGTTCTTTTGACCTACAGCGACGCCCAGAGGTTTTCTTAGGAAACTGCACCAAGGGCTTGTAAGTGTTTGCAAAGAATGTTTTTTCTTTCTTTGTTTTTAAAATTTATACAGAGTATTTGTTTATCTTAAAGTAATATATTAAAATTATCCCAAATTCATAGGTTCACCCTTTCATCCCTGCTTTCGATAACATTTCTCCCATGAGAAATAAGTGGTGTTTCTGGTGTATCCTCCCAGAGATATGTTTTGTAGAGTGCAGCAGATTTTTACAAATGTTCTTCCCCCCTTTTCTACCCAAACGTAAGCATACAATATACCATGTTCTGCAGCTTACTTTTTTCATTTATTATGTCTGGAAGATCATTTCATACCAGTAGTTGGGACTACTGGCGCTTGCCACTGCCCTGGCCAAGTTTTCCATTTATTACTTATAGCTATATAGTAGTTCATCATACGGATATAGTATAGTGATTTGTTTAATCAGAAATATTATTTGCTAAAAGAAACCCAGTTCCCATTCAAACAAAAACATATTTCCCATATGGTATTAGGTAAGTTATTGCTTTCCTAGGCATTAAAACATGTACCACTCTGGTTCTGGGATGTGTTCCTAATGCCATCTGAATATATTTGACCCAGGGTCAGGCCAATTGAACATTTCCAAATTATACTTTAGGGCTTCAGTATTTTAAATAATCTCTCCTCAGATATGAGTTATCTCTCAATGTTCACTTGTTATTCCCTCTTTCCTCCCCGCAAGCTGGCTAATTATATCATGTCATATTCCAGTTTACTATGTATTGCACCACAGCTTCCTGTGAATACAAAACCATGTAGAAACTAGAACTCTCCTTCTTAAGTTGAATGAAGGCATATCCCACAATCTATTGCTACAACTTCCAGTTATCAAAATACACTAATTTGTGTAGCCCTTGGAATTCATGAATTCTGAATTAATTCACAGAACTGAGTGAAGGCCAAGGAACACTAGTGCTGCATATTCCTTACAAATAAAATATTTTCTTCCATATCACATCATTCCAGAGTCACACAATAACAGCTATGTGAATGCAATTTGCAGGGACAGGGATGAGGCCAGTTTACTAAGTAGCATGAATCATATCAGTCCAGAATCCAAGTTATCCAATCTTTGTAAGAGGCTCACATGATAAAAAATGGAAAGACTTCAAAAAGTTTTTTTCCTTAGAAATCAAGAAGGGTCTTATTAGGGATGCCAAACCAGGCAATTTAGACATTTTTAAAATTACTCATACAATTTACTTAGATATAAGTGAAATAAAATGGACAATATTTTGATAATCATAAAAGTACACTGAAGGAATCACACATAGTCATTGCTGGTGCATCTCAGAACAGCAACAACAAAATATTTGAGATATACTGGTCAATTGAGACAATATCCCTGTTAAAGTTATATTAAAAGTTAAACAGTTTCTCCACGATCCATAAATTTTTGCCATTGTCTAACTATAATGGAAACATCCTTTCAAGGAAAGAAAAGTAAACCTCAAGCAAAACATGATACAGTGGGAACAGAGGGAATTTAAAAATATTCAGTCCAGATTCAACAACAGCTTCGTGAGAAAGAATGCTATAAATATGAATTTACACAATTGCCTTCTATTTCACAGTTCTAATCCAACCTTTCAGTAAAGCCTAAAGGAAAATGACATTTAAAAAAGTGAGGTGGTCAAGGTATAAAATTAAGAAATTTCTGCTGAAACTACAACTGAATGAAGACTAAAAATTATAAGTAATAAACAAATAACTTTTTGCATAGTAGTTATCGATCATTATTGACCCTAGAAGTACCTTTATTTGATATATTACATCTTTTATATAATTGGAAACATTTACAAGGCTCTTTGCCTATGTTTCAATGCAGTAAGAATGATTATATGATTGGCTCACCTGAAGAAGGTTAGTGTCTCCTTTTGTTTCAAGTAAATCCTGAGTTATCAGAAGAGGCTCACTTTTTTCACAGCTCTCTTGGCTGATCAGTGTGTCTGCGTAGTTGGGCTGGGGGAAGATCAGGTGACTATTCCTGGAGTCTGCAGTGAGGCAGACCTCATGGGAATAGGTCTGCAGGAAAGCCCGCACCCCATCCACACCCACAACGTGCGAGGCGGGCAGGCCTGCCAATCCATCTCCTGAAGCCTGAAGCAGGCGTGATTTGTGCCAGCGCCGCAGCCTGAGTGCCAGCAACACGATGACGAAGGCGAAGAAGACGCAGGATACTGAGGCCACTGCCACCACCAGGTACAGCGTGAGGCCTGAATCGTAGGGATCAGCAGAGGTCTTGATGCTGCCCAGGTCAGCCAGGACTTCAGGGATACTGTCAGCCACAGCCACGGTGAGTGTGACAGTGGCTGAGAGAGGGGGCTGGCCGTGGTCCTGGACAGCTACCACAAGGCTCTGCTTGAGTGCATCTCTATCCAGCAGAGCCCTCGCTGTGCGCACCTCACCTGTGTGCAGCCCCACTGTGAAGAGCCCTGGCTCACTGGCCTTCAGCAGGCGGTAGGACAGCCAGGCATTCTGGCCCGAGTCTCTGTCCACTGCCACCACCTTGGTCACCAAGTAGCCGGGTTCTGCAGAGCGGGGTGCCAGCTCCACACCAGTAGAACCATCAGTGGGGAGGGCAGGATACAGGATCTCAGGGGAGTTGTCATTTTGGTCCAGTATGAACAAGCTCAGTGACACATTGTTGCTGAGTGGAGGGTTCCCGCTGTCACTGGCTGTCACTTGTAGCTGCAGGTCTCTAAACTGCTCATAGTCAAAGGAGCGCAGTGCATACAAGACACCAGTGTTGGAGTTGATGGAGATGTAGGAGGACAGGGGCACACCCTGGAAAGTATCTTCAGCCAGGGAATAGGAGATTCGGGCGTTCTCACCACTGTCGGGGTCCTGGGCTGTAATGGATAAAATGGAAGTTCCTCTGGCATTGTTTTCTGGAATATAGGCAGAGTAGGAGGCTTGAGGAAAAATGGGTGGGTTGTCATTGATGTCTCCCACGTGTAACGAGATGTGAGCCTCTGTAGACAGTGGTGGAGTTCCCTGGTCGGTGGCAGTTATGGTGATGTTATATTCTGAGACTTCTTCCCTGTCCAGAGTTCTGTGTGTCAACAACCGATGGTAATTTCCATAGGTCTTTTCAAGCATGAATGGCAGATTATCTGGAATAGAACATGCAATGAGACCATTCTCTCCTGAGTCACTATCCTGCACATTGAAAAGTGCAATTACTGTACCTGGGGGAGAAGTTTCTTGGATTGAGCTGGTGAGAGATGTAACGGTGATTTCTGGAGTGTTGTCGTTTACATCCAGAACTGTCACCAGCACCTTACTTCTGGCTCGGAGACCAGGTCCATCATGGGCTTCTACGTCTATGTCATAGAATCCAGAGTCCTCATAATCTAGATCTTCCAATAATGTTATGTCCCCACTCAGAGAGTTCAACTGGAATAGCTGGGATACTTTGTCTCTTACTTTCCGGAAAGAATATGTCACTTCTCCATTGGCTCCTTCATCTGGATCGGTGGCTTTTACAGTGAGTAGCCGGCTGCCCACGGGCACGTTCTCACGGACACTTATGTGGTACTCGGGCTGAGTGAATACCGGAGCGTTATCATTGATATCCACAAGTGTTATGTGAATCTTGGCAGTGCCAGAGAGAACTGGGTCGCCACCGTCGAAGGCGGTGAGGACCAGGTGGTGAACCGCCTCTTCCTCGCGATCTAGGGCGCGCTCCAGCACCAGCTCCGGGTACTTAATCCCATCGGCTCCGATTTGCACGTCCAGGGAGAAGTGACCATTTGGGCTGAGCTTATAACCCTGCAGGGAATTTGCACCTACATCCGGATCAAAAGCTTCAGGAAGAGGAAATCTTGTCCCAGGATTTTCATTTTCAGCCACTTTTATTTCTCTCTGCTCTGTTCCAAAGCTGGGCGCATTATCATTAACATCGATTATTTCCACTTCTACTGCAAAAATCTTTACTTTATCCTCTAGGAGAATCTCCAGGTTTGCCATACACTTTGGAGATCTGTCACAGAGCTCCTCCCGGTCTATCCTGCCCGCGGTGACCAAGCTGCCGCTTCGTGGGTTCAGAGCAAAGAGCTGCGTCCTACCTCTGGAGACGATGCGGACTCCGTGCTCCGCCAGCTCCCGGGGCTCCAGCCCCAGGTCCTTGGCGATGTTGCCCACCGCAGAGCCTTTGTCCAGCTCCTCGGGCACCGAGTAGCGGATCTGTTCAGCCTGGATTTCCCACAGGGCCCCCAGGAGAAGGCAGATCTTGACCAGCCGGCTGCAGTCTGGGCGATGAGAAGGAGCCGCCATCGCAGCCCCGCCACGGAAGAGCGTGCGCTTCGGTTTTCCCTCTGTGGTGCCCTGAGGAGCCCTAGGATCTTCGGAGTCCAAAATAAACTGCTTTCATCGCTGGGTGTTGGAGCTCTCGGGGTCCAGGTGGAAGCTTTCGTAAAGCCCCACGACAACTGCTTTGTGCTGCAGAAATCTTGTGGTTCGGATTACATTTCTGCTTGTCTTTTTTTCGCCCTATTGGTGAACAGCGACACCCAGAGTCCAAACCTGCTACTGCAATTTATTCTCATATAAAGTACCACTTTTATACACATTTTCCATTCCCAATCCTATTTCTCCCAATAGATTAAAAGTCAAATTCCTATTGTTTGATTTGCAATGAAAATCCAAGAATGACCCAAAGCTTCCTGTACCATAAATTTTATAAAGTTATTTATTTTCTCAGAAAATAACATGATTTTTAAATTTTTTTTGCTAAGTCTTTTCTACCTCTTTTCAGTTTTTGCACTATTCATCCCCATAGCCCATTCTTAGTACAGAGCATTGCGTGAGGGACATATTTATCCCTCTTAAAAGCAAGGGCGGACTTGAAGAATGGAGGAAAGATATAGGTGAAAAGACAGTGGGCTGGAAGCTTGGAGGTCTGGCTTTAGTCCCAACTTATGTAGAAACAAGTTTACTCACATGAGTTGACCCTTTAGAACTCAGGGAAGCTTTTCATTCCCTTGAAAGAAAGTACCCACTTTTAAGAGATAGTCTTAACCTGGTGCAAACGGGCTTGACGAATATGATAATAGGTTTGGGAAGAGAATTGCTCATTAATTTTTATACAGTAGATTCTAGGCCACAAGTTATGCCTGTGACTATCTTGTTCACAGTGTGTACTCAATCTTTAGAACGGCACCTTTCATAGAGTAGGCACTCAACAAATATTTTTTCAATGGTTCATGAATGAGTTATCAATGCAAATGCAAAGCCTAACACTGTGGGCAAATAACTCTGATCTTAAAAGTAAATAATAGAGGTAAAAAGACAGAAAAATGAGACTGTAAACAGTAGGTAATAATTCAGTGATTTTTTTCATGCATGACATGCCTGCTATTATTTTACCATTATTTCTAAGTTTATTTTAGGTTTGATTTTAGAAATAGCCAGTAAAAGGAAATATTTTAGTAATTATAGGTGCATTATCATTGCATGTTCCATAGCTCTCTTCTTCTATACTTAGAATAAATTACTAACCTGAGAAAATTTTAGATAAAGCAGTAAGTCACCAGTCCTTTAGATTATTCCTCACTTAATAATTAGCATTTAGAAATGACTCATACAAAATTCCCTTAACTATACACACTTTTAAAATCTTTAGACTTTGAGAGAATAGATAAAAGTGTTTCTCACAATCCTAAAAGACTCACAAGTTGCTGGGGATTGGAAGATAAAATGATATGTTTTAGAAATGAATTTGACAATGTGCATTAAAAAAATCTTAAAATGTTTATAGATTTAACTCACTTCTTAGAAAACTATTCTAAAGAAACATTAACCAGCCTGAGCAAGAGCAAGACCCCATCTCTACTAAAAAATAGAAAGAAATTGGCTGGACAACTAAAAACATATAGAAAAAATTAGCCGGGCATGGTGGCGCATGCCTGTAGTTCCAGCTACTCAGGAGGCTGAAGCAGAAGGATCGCTTGAGCCCAGGAGTTTGAGGTTGCTGTGAGCTAGGTTGACGCCACAGCACTCTAGCCTAGGCAACAGAGCGAGACTCTGTCACACACACACAAAAAAGAAACATTAAGAAATATGGAAAATGTTTTATAAACAAAATGTAGACTATATTTCTTATTATAATAATGTCAAAGCAGGAAGAGAATAAAAATGAATGATTAAGAAATGGTTAAGAAAATTATGAGACATCCTTGAAAAAATTATAAAGTGGGAATAATATTGACCCAAAGTCAGTGAAGCAAATGTAAATTTTGGCAATATTTATTACCTGTGATAAGACGAAGAAGTGTTAAGAGTCTTAATTATTGGAAGGCTGTGTTAAATATACACATTACTGCAAAAAGGTAAACAACTAGAATATAATTGGTGCAGATGCACATAAACTTTAACTTAGGCAGAAAGAACTGTAAATACATTTATAAAGAGCTAAGCATAACATAACTTAAAAAAAACTATCACACATCAACTAAAAAGGGGCATTGCTATTAACAAAGGTGGTGACATCCAGGAAACAGGTCCCTTTAGCAAGATTTGGCAACCATACAGAAATGCCAGCCAGAAAATCAATAGTCTGGTAATTACCAAGACTGTTGAGCAATCAAGAAACCAATCTCCACTCATCCAATACACCACCTTCCCCCACTGGATACCATCACAGAACAATGAAAGATGACCAAAATTAATAATGCATGACTGAGAAGCAAATACAATATATAAAATTTAAATAGGTTTGCAGAAACTCACGTGAGAGGAAAAGGAAGAGTCATAAGCTATTTTGGGGTCTTCATTACTGGTGCATACAACCATAGAAGGATCGTCACTCAGGAGATCCTGAGGGGGAGCTATTTCCGGAGTCACGTTGAGAAAATTGAACTCTGTCTTAGCTGACTGTGAGGCAACGCACAGATTGTAGGAATAGGGCAATGTTCCCTCACTGTAACTGGGAAGAACCCCAGGGCCAGACTTGGAGCTGAGCCCAGGCTGAAAGCAGCCCCACGCGGCTGGACCGGAAGAACGTCGCAGGCGCAGGGCAATGGCCAGAGTCACCGCGAGGAGGAAGAGCACGGAGATCAAAGCCAAGGCCACTACCAGGTAAAACTGCAGCTCAGCCTGGGGGTCAGAGGGCGCGGGGCGGTCGCTGAGGTCCGGTAGTACCTCTTGCAGACTATCAGCGAAGATCAAGTGTAGCGTGGCGGTGGCGGACAGGGGCGGCTGTCCACCATCACGCACGGCGACCAGCAGGCGCTGTCGGGCAGCGTCCCTGTCGCCCAAGGCACGCGCCGTGCGCACCTCACCCGTGCGCAGCCCCAGGCTGAAGAGCCCGGGCTCGCTGGCCTGCAGGACGTGGTAGGACAGCCAGGCGTTGTGTCCTGAGTCTGCGTCCACCGCCACCACCTTGGTGACCAGGTAGCCGGGCTCCGCGGCGCGCGGCACCATATCGAAGAGCGCCGAGCCGTCGGGCTCCAGCGCCGGGTACAGCACCCGCGGCGCGTTGTCGTTGCGGTCGCCCACCAACACGCGCAGGCTCACGTTGGCGCTGAGCGCGGGCGAGCCCTGGTCGCGGGCCTGCAGCGTCAGCTCGAAGGCGCGCAGCTGCTCGTGGTCGAAGGCGCGCTGCGCGAACACCACCCCGCTCTGCGCGCTCACCGACACGTAGGACATAGCTCCTGTGGCCCCAAGTCGCTGGCCACGATGGAGTAGGAAACGCTGCCGTTGGGTCCCAAATCCGGGTCGGAGGCGCTGACTTGAGCAATGGAGGCTCCTGGCGGGTTGTTCTCTGCCACGTGGACAACGTAGGAGGCCTGGAGGAAAACGGGTGCGTTGTCATTGACGTCAGAGATGTACAGTGTGACGCTGGTTCCGGAGGAAAGGGATGGCTTGCCCCTGTCGGTGGCTATGATGGTGACGTTGTAATATTCGCTCTGCTCCCGGTTTAGGGCCCTGTCAATCACCAGCTTGTAATAATTTCTGGAGGTGGGTTCTAATTTGAAGGGGACTTCTTCCTGTATATAGCACGTCACCAGACCATTTTGTCCAGAATCCTTGTCTCGCACTTTTATGAGAGCTATTACAGTTCCTAGGTCTGAGTCCTCTGGAATCTGGTTAGAAAATGACATGAATGTCACCTCTGGGGCATTGTCATTCTCATCAACGATTTCGATCTGAACATTACAATGAGCCGTGTGCACTCCTCCGTCCTTGGCTTCCACACCCAACACATACTTACTTGTCTCTTCAAAGTCCAATGTACCATTGGTTGTGATGTCCCCCGTATTTGGATTGAGATTGAAGAAGAGGCTGGTACTTGTCGGGGAATTGAGGAAGGCATAGGTGATCTCTGCATTAATGCCCTCGTCCTGGTCTGTTGCCATCACCCGCAGCACAAAGGTTCCCCAGGGCACGTTTTCTTGGAGGCTGACTCTGTATACGTCCTGGCTGAACAGGGGAGCGTTATCATTGGCGTCAGTGACTTGGATCCTGATCTGGGTGGTGCCACTCAGAGGAGGGTCCCCGCCATCTGTGGCGGTCAGGATTAAGTGATGGTAGCTCTGATATTCCCTGTCCAGAGGATTTTCCAGCATTAATTCCGGGTATTTACTTCCATCAGGACTTTCCTTTGTTGACAGAGAGAAGTACTTATTGGGGTTGATGGTGTATGTCTTTACTGAGTTACTTTCTACATCTGCATCTTGTGCAGAATCCAGAGGGAATTTTACTCCCGGTAAGGCTGATTCACAAATTTCTAAATCAATGCCTTTTGCAGTGAAACGTGGTGCATTATCATTAATATCTTGGATTGCAACAATCACGTGGAAAACATTCATTGGGTTTTCAGCAACAGTTTCGAAGTCTAGCGCACACTCTGATTTCCTCCCGCAAATCTTCTCTCGATCTATCCTATCGCTCACTAACAAATCTCCACTCTCCGCGCTAACGTTGAAATAATTCTCTGCACTAACCCGCAGTTTTCGAGCCGGCAACTCCTGGACGCTGAGCCCCAGATCTTTGGCGAGGTTCCCCACCCGAGAGCCCTTGGCTAGCTCCTCCGGAATCGTATAGTGGATCTGCTGGGAGATGGCCCCGCAGAACAAAGACACCAGGAAGGGAAACAGTACCTGACTTTTCATCGTTTTAGCTTCTCTGGCGCTCCTCTGCATTTCATGAACTCCCCGAGAATCTTCTTTTCAAGGTTTCTCTGAGGTGTTTTTAAAAAATCAGTGACAGCACCCTGGACGTCCGCAATTTGAGCGTAGGACTTGTTTGTTAAGCGCTGAGAGTGCACAGGAGCAGCGTCTGCTCTCTGATGTGTGCCGGACAAAGCAGGAAAGCACTCTGCCTGTCGCTCCTGCAGAATTAAGAGCCCCTCTCTTCCCTTTGGTCAACAGCGGCGCCCAGAGGTTGTCTTGGTTCACTGCACGTTGCCCAGCTATTTATCCCCAAAGTGTACCTTGTCTTTTAATTTGCTAGAAAGAACCAAATATTCACACTTTCCCTGTAAATTTGATATTTCCTAGTTTGTCATCATCGTATTAGTATATTTATCATTTTACATTCTTCTTTTTTCATTTAAAAAAAATCACAAGGCATATGGCCTTTTTTTTTAGGTTTGGGGGCAAAAATATCTTCAGTGATTTCACCATATTTATAAACTCCGGCATGACCAGTGTATCCCTATAAGTGAATGGCTTTTTAACCCACACTTTTAGTGGACTATGATTCTTACCTTTCTTCAAATTCATTGGAATAACTTCTCTTATTTAGTATTTTAAATCTCTCCATATCCTTTATCAATTCCGTAATAATATTTTTCAAAGATATAGTCTTTGCAAAAGAAAGTGAGTCGAGGCCTTACAATTATTTTAATATATTGCTCTTCTTTATAAAGCATAGATAATCTTCCAAGTTAAGTACAGCAGATCCTGATATTTTGTTAAAGTGACTAATTCAGTATTTTGGCATACATATATGGTTTTATAAAGCTGACTCTGTATAAGCCATATTTATTTTTTATGAAACTAGTGCTTCCTTTTTGTATGAACATATATGCAATACACTATAGTCTCGATTCTCAGCTCCAGCCAATTTATACCATTAATGAATAAAATGAGTTTGATTTGATCAGTGGTAAATCTTGGAGAGAGGCATTGAGTGTCCTTAGATACTCCATTTTGGAATTTATCCTATACTGCTTGAACTGATCTTGGGTTCAGACAAGAAAAAATTCATTCAAAACATCCATTTATTTCAAATGCACTACCAAATTAGATGTCAACTCCACAGTTCATTCTATTATTTTTCAGAGCTCGCCCATATTCACACTCCAGTCAAAACACACCATTATCCATTTTCCTAAGACACTCTTTCCTTTGTTTTCGCTGCTTAATGTCTTTATACTTTCCACTTTTAAAATTATAAACTTCCCCTCCCTTTCTCTTGTAATGAATTCTTGCCCATCTTTCAGGGGAAAAAACTCTTTTAATGAAAATGGGATGTCTGAGACCTTTCATTATCCTTACTAGTGGTTGGAAATTGTACTACCTTTGTTCTCTCAGTGTATTTTCATGATGCATATGCAGGCTATATTTCTTATGGAAGTCTTTAAAAATTCTCTTTAAGCATGTAAATTTCCCCTGGCACTAGCAATTTAATATTTTTTTCTCCTTACAAGGAAAGTGATACTAATATTATATAGATTTTTTTCTAAAAAAGGTCTGTCAAAGGTTATGTGCCTTTTTAAATTCTGTGATGTATTTGCATGTTTGAGTGAGAAGACATCTTTCACTGCTTACAGTTATTGCATTTTGGCCCTGTTGTCTCACACATTTGAACATGCCTCTTCCTAATATATTAAAGGAGAGCTCTGTGCCTAATGAAATATATTTTGATCTAATGTTAGATGACATTCTTATGTGACTTCACAAGTGAAAATAATTTCATAAATTTCAGAATAAGCCAACACTTTCTGGCCCAAGAAAGTTGTAGAACATGATCAAGACTTCTATTCCATTGTTGCAGTGGATGGTCTGGAAATCTCCCATACAGGCTGAGACATATCCCCCTACATTTTTTTATATCCTTCTCAAAGGGCAAGAAATACCACTCCTAGGTGCATGACAGTTTAGGTAAGTGAACTTTCCACCTTCAGGCAAAAGGCTGAAATCAATATGAGTACACACACACATTTGCACATATAATTTAGGCATATATAATAGGCACTACAGGTAAAACCATTTGATCAATCTCTACATGTTTTATCCTACAATTTTTATGACATCTATTTGAAAAGAGCGTAGGGGTCAAACATAATTTTATGGGAGCATAAAACATCATATATATATCTTGTATGTATCAGTCAGAATAAGCTAGGCAGGCTGGAGTGACAAATTTCAAAACACAGGGATTTAAAATGAAAAAGGCCTGTTTATCACAAGTATAAAGACCATGTTGGGTCAACCACAGGGCTCTTCTCTTATCCTAGTTACTCAAGGACCCCGGTAGAAGGAGCAGTCACAAATGCAAATAGTTAACTTAGAAATCTGGAAATTCTCCCAATGGCAATTAGAGTTTCCTCCAGGAATTGAAACACCTTTACTTCCACTTACAAGGTACTATTGGCCACAGCTAGTTGCCTGGGCTCACTCAGCCATAAGGAGGCCAGGAAGTGCAGTCCTATCATAGGCCCAGAGGAAAGAGGGATAAATATTTAGATAACAGGACTAATGACTACCTCATTGCTTTATTTCTCAAGTACGTGTGTGTTAAAGCTGTATAATAACCACATTGGCATAATTGTTCTTTATAATATTCAAAGAAAGAAATAAACTCACCTGAAGTAGCTTGGGGTCTCCTTTCGTTTCAAGTAAATCTTGAGGTACCAGCAGAGGCTCACTTTTCTCACAGCTCTCCTGGCTGATGAGCGTGTCCGCATAGTTGGGCTGGGGGAAGATCAGATGGCTTTTCCGCGAGTCCGCCGTGAGGGAGACCTCGTGGGAATAGGTCTGCAGGAAGGCCCGCACCCCGTCCATGCCCACAAAATGAGAGGCGGGCATGCCTGCCAGCACGCCTCCGGAAGCCTGGAGCAGGCGTGACTTGTGCCAGCGCCGCAGCCTGAGCGCCAGCAGCACGATGACAAACGCGAGGAAGATGCAGGAGACGGCGGCGACTGCCACCACCAAGTATAGCGTAAGGCCCGAATCGTTGGGATCGGCAGCAGCCTTGATGCTGCCCAGGTCGGCCAGGACTTCAGGGATACTGTCGGCCACAGCCACGGTGAGCGTGACGGTGGCTGAGAGAGGGGGCTGGCCGTGGTCCTGGACGGCCACCACGAGGCTCTGCTTGAGCATGTCTCTGTCCAGCAGGGCCCGCGCTGTGCGCACCTCACCTGTGTGCAGCCCCACTGTGAAGAGCCCTGGCTCGCTGGCCTTGAGTAGGCGATAGGACAGCCAGGCATTCTGACCCGAGTCTCTGTCCACTGCCACCACCTTGGTCACCAGGTAGCCTGGCTCCGCGGAGCGGGGCGCCAGCTCCACGCCGGTGGAACCGTCTGTGGGGAGGGCGGGGTACAATATCTCGGGCGTGTTGTCGTTCTGATCCAGCACGAACAGGCTCAGCGACACGTTGCTGCTTAGCGGTGGGTTCCCGCTGTCGCTGGCTGTCACCAGTAGCTGCAGGTCTCTAAATTGCTCATAGTCGAAAGAGCGCAGCGCATACAGGACTCCAGTGTTGGAGTTGATGGAGACATAGGAGGAGAGAGGCGCCCCCTCGAGGATGTCCTCGGTCAATGCGTAAGTGATGCGGGCATTGTTGTCACTATCTGGGTCCTGGGCGGTCACGGAGAAGATGGAGGCTCCTCTGGGGTTGTTTTCTGGAATGTAGGCAGAGTAGAAGGAGTGAGGGAAGGTTGGTGGGTTGTCATTGATGTCTGTCACACGCAGTGGGATGTGAGTTTCTGTGGATAGAGGCGGACTCCCACCATCTGTGGCTCTCAGACTGATGTTATATTCTGAAACCCGTTCACGGTCTAGAGATCTGGCTGTCACTAGGCGGTAATATTGGTCTATTGATTTTTCTAAATTAAATGGCAGATTTCCTAGGACAAAAACTGTAACCTTCCCATTCTGCCCAGAATCTCGGTCATGAACGTTGATAAGAGCAATTTCTCTTCCAGCGGTAGCCTCTTCTGGGACTGAGCCTGTGACAGAAGTGACTGTAACTTCTGGGGCATTGTCATTCACATCCAGAACTGTGACTAAAATCTTGGCTCTTGAAAAAAGACCTGGTCCATCGTGTGCTTCAATTTTAAGTTCATAGAACATAGCATCCTCATAATCTAGACTTTTTAATATTGATAAGTCTCCAGTCACTGAGTTGAGATCGAAAATCTGAGCAATTTTCCCAGGAATTTTAACTAGAATATAGGACACTTGAGCATTGAATCCCTCATCAGGGTCGGTGGCATTCACGGTAAGCAGCCGGGTACCCACCTGTGCGTTTTCCCAAACACTTACGCGGTACTCAGGCTGAGTAAACACTGGTGGGTTGTCGTTTGCATCCAGAACTATCACTTGGATGCATAAGTTGCCAGAGAGGACAGGGTCACCACCATCAGAGGCAGTGAGGACAAGCTGGTGAACTTCCTTTTTCTCCCGGTCCAGGGCCCGCTCCAGCACCAGCTCTGGGTACTTGGCCCCGTCAGAGATGCTGTTCACAGCCAGGGAGAAGTAGTCACTGGGGCTAAGCTTGTAGTTCTGCAGGGAGTTCGTGCCCACATCTGGGTCAAATGCAGTTTTGAGTGGAAAGCGGGTTCCAGGAACTGTTAGTTCACCAATTTTTATTTCCAATTCTTCTGTTAGAAAATTAGGAGCATTATCATTAATATCTTTAATTTCTATTTCTACTTCAAAAATTTTCAATTTATCCTCAACCAGGATGTTAAATTTTACCAGGCACCGCGCGCTCTGAGTGCAGAGCTCCTCCCGGTCTATCCTGTCTGCAGTGACTAAGCTGCCGCTTCGCGGGTTCAGAGAGAAAAGCTGCGTCCTACCTCTGGAGACGATGCGGACTCGGCGTTCTGCCAGGTCACGGGGCTCCAGCCCCAGGTCCTTGGCGATGTTGCCAACGAAAGAGCCTTTCTCCAGCTCCTCCGGCACCGAGTAGCGGATCTGCCCAGATCCTGTCTTGCACAGCGTCCCCAGGAACGCGCACAGCAGGGCCAGTCCTCTGAGGTTTAGGAATCTCAGGCAATTGGTCATTTCCTTTTTGGTGAATTATCTTCTATTCCAATTTCCCAAGACGGACTCCAATCTTGTTTTCTCAAGAAGCTTAGTCTTTCACGGGCCTAATTCATAGGTCACAGATCTGGCTGACTTACGAGGTGAGCTTAGTAGCCGCCCCGGATCTTCTGAGTCTGATTTGCTGGATCTTTGCGTTTTAGGAGCAACGAAATGGTGGACTAGCTCTCCAGTTGCGTTCTCCTTCTTGAGTGGTCAACAGCGACGCTCAGAGGCCTAACCGTTTACTGCACCCTCTAAGTTTCCCAACACCTGAAATCCTTTTTGTCCGGGGAAATGATGGAGCTGGTGTTGACTCCACATAATTGAATTAATATAAACATATTAATATTAACTATATGACTTCAAGTTATCTTCCTTGGGAATCCATGCACTAACCTGAATGCTTAAAGATAACCAATATTGCTTCAAACATGGTGGAGTTACTGTTTACAGTTACATTTTGATGTTCAGTTTAAGAAACACACAGTTACAAAGGACTGACCCTGAGGACCCACACAGAACCGTTAAAAGCCACAATTACCACTCGCTCTTCCACCACTGAACCTTGAACATGTGTTTGTCATTGTACTTTCTACATTTATCAGTTATTTGTTAATGCATACACCTTCACTTCCACCTTTGCCTCTCTATACTCTCAGCTGAGATGAGAAAAAGGAAAAAAGAGAAACACACAGAAACATCAGCCATATTTATAGGTTACATTTTTGAAATTTGTTCTTGATGGCCTGACATCTTAGTTTCAATATCTGTTATTTGTTATTTAATATTCATTAAACAAACACATAACTGGGTTCAGACAATACATTCTTTGGGGATTTAAGGTGAACAATACAGACACAGCCACTTCCTTTGCAGAGTTAATAAGGGTACAAAAGCAAACAGGGAATTACAGTGCATGGAGATAACTACCATAATGAGAGAAGCCAAGGGGTGATGGGAGGGCCTTCTATTTGGCCTTGGAAGCTAGCAAAGGCTTTCCAGGAAACACAAGAGGAGTGGATAAGGGAAAAGGCTTGGATATGAGAGGGAACAGCATGGTGATGCCTAGATGTGAAAGGTAAATCACAGACCTTCAGGATACTGAAAGAAGCTCACTTTGTCTAAATCTAGAGTGTGAGGATATTTTTTTAAAACCACAACTGAAACTAGTAGAAACAAACTTTTGCTTTATGTTCCAGAATCCCTTTCGCTGGATGTTTCCAAGCACAGAAATAGAAATACAATATATGCATCATTTCAATCATGATGCATTACATATCTAAGGCATTTATTCTTGTGAAGTTATTCCATACACTAAAAGGAACTTTGTCTTTAATTTTCCTCTGTTTATACTTTATTATTTACTTACAGGTAAAGATATTATGACATATTATTCCCACAGTGAGTTCCAATTTTACCCAATAGAGAATTATGTAATAATAATAAACACAATGAAATACCTCATCTAAAATTTCCCTTATCAGATGCCTTGAAATATAATAAAGAATTACAGTATCTGAGAGATGAGATACCATTACATATAAGGCTCAATTAGTACACAATCACTTCCAAGTCAAAACAAAAATGATCCCAGTTACATACAATATTAGTGTGTTTATTGTTCTCTGTTATTAAATATATAACCAACATACTAAAAGCCGTATGGGAAGAGGAATGAGAAAAGAAGGGGAACTGGGGTTTGGTGAGGAATTGGGAACATTTTTAACAGCTGCTGGGAATAGAAAACTTTGAGAAGAGAGATGTATAAGGAGGCCTTTAGGGGCAATTGTATGATACAGCCTCTGAATCCCTTGTATCTTTTCTTTAATCAAAGCTATATTGAGGATATATATTATTTTTAAAGATAAAAAGGCATTATGGTTTCCAGATATGAGAAAAATAAAAACAGTGAAGAGAAACCTGTTTATGATTACTCTACCAATTTATTACACGGCAAATGATAAGTCGGTCACCTCTTCAAGGAACACATAGCTACTATAGAGGCTAACGCGATTTCTAACTAAGCAGAGATACCTGACATACCATTCTGAAACACTGAAGAATGTATATTTTTAAATTTACATCTTTTTAATAGGGAAGGATGTGCAAATTAAGGAAAACAAAGAACTTCACTGCCAAACTGAAGGGAAAATATTAAGACTCAGTGAGAAGGAATTAACCAACCAAGGCATTTCATTATTCATATACAGATTCAAATATAAAACAAAAGTTTTACATTTTAAAGGAGGAAAAGACTTGACTAAACATAAATGCAAACCTTCATACTTTTAAGACAGAAAAAACTGTTGGTCCAGACAGGTGGGATGATTTGCCTAGGTGTGGAGAAGAAAGCATGAGAAATCATATGCCCCAGTTACTAATGCAGTGCTCTTTTGATAATTTAAATATCACCATCACTCATTGCTCCTGATTTGCATTTATTACACAATGATTCTGGCCCCTCCTCTCTCTTACAGCCTGTCAACACATGGAACTACCTTGAAATAACTCACCAAGACTCATTTCCTAAATCTTGACTACATTCTCAAGGAAACATGAGGAATAAAATAGATATCATAAACAGTGGAGGCAACTAAGTAGGTAAATTGATTTTAGCAAAGTAGCTATAACTATATTGTGAAAATGTCTTTTCTCTTTCCTTTTCGAGTTGAAAACGAGGTGCTGACAGAAAATCTTTTTCCTCACAGCTCTCCTGGCTGACGCGTGTCGGGGTAGTTGGGCTGGGGGAAGATCGGATGACTCTTCCGCGAGTCAGCTGTGAGGGAGACCTCATGGGAATGGGTCTGCAGCCTGCAGCCCGCACCCCGTCCACACCCACAAAGTGTGAGGCAGGCACGCCCGCCAATCCACCTCCCGCAGCCTGAAGCAAGCGTGACTTGTGCCAGCGCCGCAGCCTGAGGCTAGCAGCACGATGACAGGAGTGAGGAAGACACAGTAGACTTCGGCCACTGCCACCACCAAGTACAGCACTGAGTTTGAAATCGTCTGGGCCAGTGAGGATTCTGATGCTGCCCCTGGTCGGCTAGGACATCTGGGATGCTGTTGACCACAGCCACTGTGAGCATGATGATGGCCGCAAGAGGGGGCTGGCCATGGTCCTGGACAAGGCTCTACTTGAGCACGCCTCTGTCCAGCAGCACCTGAGCTGGATGCACCTTGCCTGTGTGCAGCCCCATCGCAAAGAGCCCAGGCTCGCTGGCCTTTAGCAAGCGATAGGACAGCCAGGCGTTCTGGCCCCAGTCTCTGTCCACCACTAGTCACCAGGTAGCCGGGTTCTGCAGAGTGAGGTGCCAGCTCCACGTCAATGCAATGGTTGGTGGGGAAGGCAGGGTACAGGATCTCAGGCACATTGTCATTCTGGTCCAGGAGGAACAGGCTCACTGATCCATTGCTCTGGAGTGGGGGTTCCTGCTGTCCTGCGCTATCACCCACAGTTGGAGGTCTTAGAATTGCTTGGAGCTCAGCACAGAGGACCCCATTGTTGGAACTGATGGAGATGTAAGAGGATAGGGGTGCTCCCTGAAAGTAACGGGAGCATTGTTGTCGCTGTCATGGGGTCATGGGCCATCACTGAGAAGACGGAGGCTCCTCTGGGGTTGTTTTTGGGAACATAGGCAGAATAGGAACTGCAGGGAAGGCGAGAGGATTGTAGTTGATGTCTGCCGCCTACAGCAAAACACGAGCATCCATGGACAGAGCCAGGTTCCCTTCATCTTTAGCAGTTACAGTGACATTGTAAAAGGAAGACTGTTCCCTGTCAAGGGTTCTGGTTGTAAGCAGTTGGTGGTAATTGTCCACTGACCTTTCTAACTTAAAAGGAAGATTCTCGGGGAGTGAACATGTGATAAATGCGCTCTTCCCAGAGTTTCTATCATGCACACTGAAAAGTGCAATCCTGAAGGAGAGTCTTCAGGAGCTAAACTAGTAGCAGATGTCACCTAAAATTCTGGGGCATTGCCATTCACGTCCAGAAATGTTACAAAAACCTTCATTCTGGTCAGAAGGCCAGGACCATCCTGAGCTGCAATATCAATTTCATGGAATTTAGCATCCTCATAATCTAGATTTTTTTTTTTATGATTGTTATATCTCCAGATGTAGACCTAAGCTCAAATACCTCTGAGGTTTCTCCAGGACTTTTCTCTGGAAAATATTCCACTTATGCGTGGTATCCCTCATGTGCGTTAGTGGCACTCATGGCGAGTATTCGGGTACTACGGGCATATGGAACACTAAGACATGGTAAGACATGGTACCCAGGCTGTTAAAAACAGTTGCAATGTGGTTCCCCGATGCGGGAGGTGCCAGATGGAACCAGGTCACCCCATCGGAAGCCATGAGACAAGGTGGTGAACGGCGTCTGCCTCGCTGTACAGAGAGCCCTCCAGCACCAGCTCTGGGTACTTGTTCCCGGCAACTCTGCTTTGCACGTCCCGGGAAAAGAGGTCATTAGGGTTGAGTTCGTACTTCTGAAGGCTGTTCTCTGCTATGTCTGCAAAAGCTCACTCTTAAAAGGAATCCGGAATCCTGGCATAATTGTCTCACTGGTTTTTAGCTCCAGATCCTCTACTCCAAAGTGAGAGGCATTAACATTACTATCCGTTGTTTCTACCTCTACTGAATAAATAGTCAATTTGTCTTTCAGTAGTACGTTAAAATTCAGCAGACACCGTGCGCTCTGAGCGCAGAGCTGCTCTTGGTCCATTCTGTCCACAGTCATCAAGCTGCTGCTTTGGGGGTTCAGAGCTGCGTCCCACCTCTGGAGACAATGCAAACTCCCCGCTCTGCCAGTGCCACGGGCTCCAAACCCAAGTCTTTGGCAATGTCGTTCACGGAGAAGCCTTTGTTGATCTCTTTTGCCACAGAATAGTGAATCTGTCCAGCTTCAGCCTCCCACAGGGCCGCCGAAAGAAGGCACAGCGGGATCAGCGTTCTTTATTGTGGCAGCTTTTGCAGAGCCGCCATTTGCCTTCCGTCGCAGTTTTCTCTGAGTCAACTTCCAACATCCAGTGCGGAATTTCAATCTTTATTTCTCAGGGTCCGAGATTACCAGTATTCACATGACCAAGGTCCCTGTGGAAAGGACTAATGGGCTGCTGGACTGACTTTCTTTGCTGCCCCCAAGCTCACGGGCCAAATGCCCAGCCCTTTGTGCTGTGGGAGCCCTAAGGTTGAATGTGTTGAGGATTTTTACTCCTTAGGTGGTCAACAGCGACGCTCAGAGGCCTAACTATTAATAGTTTCTTCACCCACTCAGGCAAACTCGAATTATTTCTTGTTTATGTTTGCCTTTGCTGACTTTCAAGTTGCTTTAAAGAATCTGACAAACACCACATGTGCTCACCATTAAATTGGAACTAATCTAACAACACTGATGTGCACATATGGAAATAACATTCATTGGAAATCAAGCAGGTGGGAGAGGGAAGGAGAGGATGGGTAAATTCACATCTAAGGGGTATGATGCACACTATCTGGGGGATGGGCACACTTATAACTTTGACTCAAATGGTACAAAAGCAATTTATGTAACCAAAACAGTTGTACCTCCATGATATTCTGAAATTTAAAAAAAAATCTTACAGTTCTAAGTTGCTTTAAAAGTAGATATTTAAAGGCAGGAATGTTTTTCTGAGAATTAGAGAATGGTGTAAATAAACGTGACCTTGACAGCAGTTGCTGGGAAACTATTATTGAGTGGTCAAGGCATTAATCAACAGTGCTGCTGCCAGGCTCCAAATATCTTCCACCTCTTAGTGTGTATTCAGAGACAATAAAATTAGTTAACAAACATTAGCTACATTTTCTTCTAAGGTTATATATTTTGAATTTTGATGATTGATGGCTTAGCATTTAACTTCAAAATCTGTATTTAAATTGTTGAATCATCAGACACTTAATTGGGCACATGTGCCTCACACTTCGCTTAACCGAGTCTGGAGCTAAAAATGGTGAACCTGATAGACACAGGCCCTGCTCTCAGGAAGTGTACAGGAGGGAAGAGGAAACAGGAAAGTAAAGAGAGTATTACAGAGTATAGCAACTGCTATGATATGAGGTGGGAAATACTGGGTGATGAGGGAATATATAGGAAGGTTATCCAGTCTAGACTTGGGGTCAGGAAAGTCTTTTCAAGGACATGATTGAAGCTGAGTCCTAAAAGGTAGGATTGGATCAAGAAAGAGGCTGGAGTAGTGTTTATAGAACCTCACGACAAATGCTTGAAGGTGAGAGGCACCATGGAACATTACACAAACTGAAGGTGGGTCTATTAGATAAAGCTAGAACATAAAGCAGGTTTTCACCACATTAGGAATCAGTCACTCAAAGTTGTTTGAGGTTGCCAATTCCTTTTTCTGATATTTAGCATTTTCTAAGGTTTTAAAATACAATACAGTGATGTCTTCTTACTGTTTCATTTTTATGTCCTGATGCATAATATATTTCAAAAATAAATTTTGAAATATTTCATATATACATACAAGTATAGAAAATAATATAACCAAAGTCTGTGTATATACCATTTGACTTTATCGGATCTTAATATCTCGCCATTTTTAAGTGGGATCAATTTTTAAACTTTTAATTTGGAATAATTTCAGACTTAGAAAAGTTGCAAAAACTGTACAAAAAATTCCCATATACTCTTCACCCATCATCCATATTACCCCAAATGTGAACATTTTGGTTTCATGTTTGTCCTCTCTCTCATTTCAGAGTAAATTGCAAACACAGTGCTCTTTTACTTCTAAATACTTCAGTGTATATTTTTAAAAATCGAGACTATTCTCTCATTACCAAAATATAATAAAAATCATTGAATTGGCATTGATATAGTTCTCTTATCTAATCTATGGATCTTAGTGAAACTTTGCCAGTCATCACAATAATATATTTTCATAGCAAAAGAAAAAAATTTTCTGGTCTGGGATCCAACTTAGGATCATCCATTGCATTTAATTATGTCTCAGTTGCATTTAATCTGACACAGTTCATCAGGCTTTCTTTACATTTCATGGCTTTACGCCTTTGATGAGTACTGGTCAGCTATTTTGTAGAATGTCCCTCATTAGAGTTTGCCTGATTTTTTTTAATAATTAGATTTAGATTATGGGGTTTTTAGCAAGAACACTACAGAAATGTTGTATCTTTCTCAGTGCATCTTATCAGGAGACACATGATATCTTTGTCCCACTACTGCTAATATTAACTTTGATCACTTGGTTAAGGTGGTGACTTTCAGGATTCTCTGTTGTAAAATTACTAATTTTACCTTGTAATTAATAAGTATCTTCTAGGGATATACTTTGGGTCTATATGAATACCCTAATTCTAAAAAAGCTTTCACCGTCAATAATTCTTGCCTGAAACAATTGTTACCATGGTTGATGGAGATCAATTTTTAAAAACAAACCTACAGAAAGAGGAAAAATCCTTCTGGTACCCTTCCTTAATAACAGGTCTCTTCTTCCCTCCATAGAGGTAATCACCATCCAGAATATAGCATTTATCATCCCCATGCATGTTTTTATTTTTAATTGTATAAACATATATCTATAACTTTTTTGATTATTTCAAATTCATATAAATAATAGCATGCTATATTTATTCTGCAATGCACTTTTTCATCAACACTACATTTTTGAGATTTATTTTATGTTGATAATGTTCATTTTAACTGCTATATAATATTCCATAATGTGAAAATGCCAAAATTTATTTCTCATATATCTGTATGAAGATATTAGATTGTTATCTTTTTTCTTTTGCTGCCCATCTTCTCTCTCCCCTCCGCTTTTCCCTCTCTTTCTTCCTTTTTTTTTTAAAAATTGCACACATCAAGGCAATGAACCTTACTGCATATATCTTTTTATGTACACATTTCTCTAGGCCTAGGATGCTAACCAACAATGGAATTGCTGGGTCAAACTGTATGTATATTGTTTTAGTTGTCTTTGCTATATAATAAACCATTCCCAACTTTCAGGTCTTAAAACAACATGGTTTCATTTGTTCAATAATCTTCAATCTGGGTTGGGATTAGCTGTTTTAGTTCTTCTGGTCTTACCATATCCTTGGCAACACTTCTTTTCTTTCTTCTGTTTTTAATAATGGCAATCCTATTGAGTGTGAAGTGGTATCTCATTATGGTTTTGATTTGCATTTCCCTAATGACTAATGATGTTGAGTATCTTTTCATGTGCTTATTGGGCAATTTGTACATTATATTTTGAGGAAATGTCTATATAAGTCCTTTGTCCATTTTAACATCTAGCTGTTTGGTTTTTTTTGTTGTTGTTGAGTTGCAGGAGTTCTTTATATATCCTGGATATCAATTCTTATCAGATACATGACTTAGAAACATTTTCTCCCATTCTGCTGGCTGCCTTTTCATTCTGTTGATGTTGTCCTTTGATGTACAATGTTTTTAATTTTGATTAAGTTCAATTTATCAATATTTTCTTTTGTTGCCTGTACTTTTGGTGTCATTTCCAAGAAAGCATTACCAAATCCAATGTTATGAAGCTTTCTTCCTGTTTTATTCTAAGAGCTTTATAGTTTTAGCTCTTATGTTTCAGTCTTTCATTCATTTTGAATTAATTTTTGTTTATGGTATAAGGTAAGAGTCCAACTTCACTTTTTTGCATGTGGACATCCAGTTTTCCCAACAGCATTTGTTGAAAAGACGGTCCTTTCCCCATTGAATGATCTTGACATCCTTGTCAAAAGTCATTTTACCACATATGTGAAAGTTTATTCTGGGTTCTCTATTCTATTCCACTGGTCTATATGTCTGTCTTTATGCCAGTACCACACGTTTGATTATTAGACCTTTGTAGTAAGTTTTGAAATCAGGAAGTGTGAGACCTCTGACTTTGTTCTTTTTTTTCAAGATGGTTTTGGCTATTCAGGGTCCCTTCAGGTTCCATATGAATTTTAGGATGGATTTTTGTACTTATGCAAAACTCTAATCACTAGGATTTTGATAGCAATTGCATTTAATCTGTAGGTTGTTTTGGGTAATTGTATATGTTTTATAATACATACTCTCTATCACGTTAAAGAAATTTCCTCCAATTCTTAGTTTGCTAAAAAGTTTTTATCATGTGCTGAATGTTCTGAAGAGTTTTACTATGACTTTATTGAAACGAGCATATGGTTTTTTTAATCTTTAACCTCTTAATGTGGAATTTACATTATTAGATTTTCTTATAGTATTGAAAGATCCTTGCATCACTGAAATAAACCCTATTTAGTCATAAATTACAAACATTGTCTTTTAAATATGTAGTGGATAGGATTTGATAATACCTTAATAAATATTTTGAATCAATATTTGTAAGTGAGATTGCCCATTTCTTGTGTCACTTTTGTCTGGTTGCCTTTTGACTCCTTTCCTGCTGAACTTTTCTTCATTCATTCCTCTGAGAACACTGATGAAAAATTTATTGGAAAGAATTGATATCAACTCAACATATTTTCAAATAGAGCCCCTAGTTTGTTTTAAAAATCCTTTTCTTCAACATTGTTTTGATGCTTTTGAGTCTCCTTAAGTAACTGCTCAACACCCCTCAATGCAATTTTCTGAAGATCTGTCTCTGTTTCTTTGTTTTCACAATATCTGGCTTTACCCTGTATATTATTTCCCACTCTTGATTCTTGCCTCATACCAAGCTGTTTTATTTTTTCACAGTCTTTCTTGCTTTTCCTTCTCTTTTCCCTTTTCCAGGTCTTTGTCTTTGATCAGAATTTTGGTTTTTCTTTTAGGATCTTTAAATAGAATTTGAGTTATGGCATTCACCTAGCCTATATTAGTCCCAACATTGGACTTGACAGAATTTTCATTTTTCCTTCAATGGTTTTAGTATGGCATTTGTTGTCTGCTTCTATTGTTTCATCATTAGAATTCTTCCTAGGTTGCATTTCAAAAATTTATACTCTTTGTTATTTTTTCTATTATTTTCTTTAAGTTTATACTGATATAATATTTTTTGCCTTATTTCTTGAGTGGCAAGCTAAATTCATTTATTTTAAGTCATGTTGTTTGTTTTTAAAAATGCATTGCATTTGTTTATAAATTTACTCCTAAATACTATTTTAGCTTCATCTCACAATTTTTAATCATTAATATTTAAATTTTTCTTCATTTCTAAAAAGTTTTTATTGTCATTATGATTTCTTAAATCTAAGAGTTATTTGCAGCTGTCAATTTAAATAGCCAAACTTTTTTGTGTTTCCTTTTACTATTTTTAAATGTTTGCTTTGTGATTTAAGTACATGTTATAAGGCATGTATATTTTTGGTAATTTGAAATTTGCTCAGTCCTTTTTTGTGATGATCGGGTAATAAACTGTTGCAGACTTTCCATATGCTTATGTAAAGAACGGCTATTCCATATTTGTTGTGTATAGGATTCTATACAGATCTATGAGATCAAGCTTAAGATTCTGTTATTCAAATCTTCTTCTTTTATTTATTTATTTATTTATTTTTTGCCCTTGATCATTTTGTCTTTGTCAGGCACAAATCTTTATGCTTACCAATTTTCTGCCTGTGGGGTCTATTATTTCTTATGGAATTATGGTAAAACCTCCTGGCATTATTTTCATAGCTCTAATTTTAGGTGATATAGCTCATAATTTGTATACCCTTTTGATCATCTGTTCTTTTCATAATTATGATCAGTTCATTTTTTAAAATCACAATTAGTATTTGTTGCCTTAAATACTACTTTGTTGTTATATTAATGTTGAATAATTGCTTTCTTTTGTGCATGTGTGTACATATTTATCTTTAGTTTCAATATTTCAGTGTAATTTTATTTTAAGCATATGCCTTATCAGCAGAATATGGATTTTAGAAAATCAACCAATTTGGTAATCTCTGTCTTTTAATAGGTAAATGTAACTCATTTGAATATACACACAAAAATTTTAAATTATAAGAGCTAAGAAAATCCAGAATTGAAATAACTAAAGTAACTGAAGTTGAGAGTATACTCGGTACCAAGCAGAAAATAAAAATAAAAATCCAACAGACACACAGCAAGAATGAGAGAAAATCTTAAAAAGTTATCAGAGAGAAAATAGAGATTACCTTTAAAAATAATGACAATTTGTTGGCAAAAAAATTTCTCATTAGCAATAACAAATTCCAGAAGACAATATGTTTTGAAATTTTGGTTTGTACATTAACTTCAGGTAGAAGAGCTTTTTATTTAAATCTGTTTTTTCTCTCCCACTTTGTCTCCTTTTCTCCTTCCTTCATGGGTTAAGTGTTCATTTCTAATGGTTTTGAAATTGTTTTTATCTGATCCCAGGTCACAGGCCATAACTAGGTCTTTTAATAGTATTTTAATGGTGTGCAGCAGTGATATCTGGATATCACAGCTGACATATGAGAGACTTAGTGTTCATTGGCTGTAGCCAGCATGTGTGGCTATCTCTCTTCCTTGGTCTGCAGCTTGCAAAAAAGTATAACCGCAGGTATTTGTAGGCAGTATTTTTATATAATGTTTCCTTTGTTAACTAGCTGAAGGGCCTCATTGCTTATTCTGGTTTCAGGCTATAACCCTGCTATAGGTCCCTTATCTAGCCTGAAGCACTTTTTTCCCTATTACATATTAGATCCAATTTCCTGACCTTCAATTCTTGTTTCTAAGTGCAAGACTAGAACTAGCATGGCTTTAGACTGGCTCACCACTTTCCATTCCATTTCTAGTCATTTAGATATTTATCTTCTATTTGTGACTTATTATGCTTTTTCTTTCCTCTTTTTATATTTTATGTATCTCTGTACTTTATGGGAGCAGATTAAATATGACAAAGCATGAACTTACTCCCCTACCATGCATTTCTTTTTGTGAAGAGTTAACACACATTAAAATAAAATATATATTTGTTTTTTGTTAGCTGGTTTCATTTCAAGTATAATGCATTAATATAAGTCAGAAGGATTCAACACTATTTCTCAAGTTGCATGGTAAATTTTCTGTTGTTCATTTTGTTACTTCATTTCATAAATCACCTAAACAGATGCATTTTTCAGCATGCACAAAATGTCTCATAATAAGAGACTAAACAAAGGACTAAGATATTCAATAATAATTTAAAATTTCAACTTATATATCTATATAATTTTATATTAACACAACTAAAAATACTACTTTAGACAACCCTAAACTCTTCAAATGTCCCCAAATAAAATAGCACATTGACAAATGACATCTACATTAAATTCAGGGTTAAATTAGCAGGTATTTATAACTTAAGAAAATTTTAAAATATTATTAGTCATATAAATATTGGTGGGCCTTTTCTAATGAAATCCTATTTCTTTCAGATAAGATGATGGTAAACTCAAAACAATGAAACAATTTGGTCAGAAACAAGCAAGAAAATGTTAGAAGCTAGATTGTCTTGTTTCTAATGCAGTGCTGTTTCCAAAAACAGAGATAGCACCTCACACATACTCCTCAACCCAACCACTTACATTACGATCACAGTCTCCTTTTCAGTGTAAGAACACTATAAATATACCTGGATACAAACGTGTAGACCCACTTAATCTTGATTTTCCAGGACATGTAATAGAAATCTACAAGGATATATGGGTTAGAAGAACTGTTTGTAGCAAAGAGTGAAAGCACCTAAGTAAAATCAAATTATTTTTATCTAGATAGCTTATAAATTCTCTACAAAAGTTTACCTGAGAAAATGTTTCCTGTTTGTCTTCAAGTAAAGACTGGGGTGCTGATAGAAAATCCTTTTTCTCGCAGCTTTCCTGGCTGATCAGCGTGTCCGCATAGTTGGGCTGGGGGAAGATCAGATGACTCTTCCGCGAGTCCGCGGTGAGGGAGACCTCGTGGGAATAGGTCTGCAGGAAGGCCCGAACCCCGTCCACGCCCACAAAGTGCGAGGCAGGCACGCCTGCCAATCCACCTCCTGCAGCCTGAAGCAGGCGTGACTTGTGCCAGCGCCGCAGCCTGAGAGCCAGGAGCACGATGATGAAAGCGAGGAAGACACAGGAGACCGCGGCCACTGCCACCACCAGGTACAGCGTGAGGCCTGAATTGTAGGGATCGGCAGCAGTCTTGATGCTGCCCAGGTCGGCCAGGACTTCAGGGATACTGTCAGCGACAGCCACGGTGAGTGTGACGGTAGCTGAGAGAGGGGGCTGACCGTGATCTTGGACGGCCACCACGAGGCTCTGCTTGAGTGCATCTCTGTCCAGCAGGGCCCGTGCTGTGCGCACCTCACCTGTGTGCAGCCCCACTGCGAAGAGCCCTGGCTCACTGGCCTTGAGCAGGCGGTAGGACAGCCAGGCGTTCTGGCCCGAGTCTCTGTCCACCGCCACTACCTTGGTCACCAGGTAGCCAGGTTCTGCGGAGCGGGGTGCCAGCTCCACGCCAGTGGAACCATCGGTGGGGAGGGCAGGGTACAGGATCTCCGGAGCATTGTCGTTCTGGTCCAGCACGAACAGGCTCAGCGACACATTGCTGCTGAGTGGAGGATTCCCATTGTCACGTGCAGTGACTCTCAACTGCAAGTCCCGGAACTGCTCATAGTCGAAGGATCGTAGTGCGTACAGGACCCCAGTGTCCGAGTTGATAGAGAGGTAGGAGGACAGGGGCACCCCCTGAATGGTGTCCTCTGCCAGAGAGTAAGTGACTTGTGCATTCTCATTGCTGTCCTGATCGTCGGCCCCCACGGAGAAGATGGAGGCGCCTCTGGGGTTATTTTCAGGAATGTAGGCAGAATAGGAGTCTTGATGGAAGGTCGGAGGGTTGTCATTTATATCTGTCACTACCAGGTTAATGTGAGTTTTGGTAGACAGGGTTGGAGTTCCCTGATCTGTTGCTGTTACAGTGATGTTGTACACAGAGGTAAGTTCTCTGTCCAGTGTTCTTTCAGTCACTAAATGGTAATAATTATCAACTAACTTTTCCAATTTAAAGGGTAGATTTCCGGGAATGAAACATGTGGTATGGCCATTGTCTCCGGAGTCTTCATCCTGTACACTGATAACAGCAATTATGGACCCAGGAGGACAGTTTTCTGGAACTGCAGTGGTGACAGAGGCGATGGTCACTTCTGGGGCATTATCATTTATGTCCAAAACTTTGACCAGTACCTTAGCTCTGGCCATGAGCCCAGCACCATCCTGAGCTTGAACTTCCATTGAATAAAATTTGTATTCTTCGAAATCCAGTGGTTCTTTATTTGATATTTCTCCTGTATAAGAATCTAAATGAAATATTTGGGCCACTCTGTGGTCTATATTGTGAAAGGAGTATGTTACTTCCCCATTGGCTCCCTCATCTGGGTCGGTGGCATTTACCATGAGCAGCCGAGTGCCCAGTGGAACATTTTCCGGGACATTAATGTGGTATTGTGCCTGAGCAAACGCTGGAGGGTTGTCATTCGCATCCACTACCTGAACACAAATTTGGAGGGTCCCTGAACGGACTGGGTTGCCTCCATCAGAGGCTGTGAGGAGGAGATGGTGGACGGCTTCTTCTTCTCTGTCTAGGGGACTCTGCAGCACCATCTCTGGGTGTTGGGGCCCATCAGCTCCCTGTTGCACATCCAGGGAGAAATGGGGGTTGGAGCTGAGTTGGTAGCTCTGGAGTGAGTTCATACCCACATCCAGGTCTTGCCCAAAAGGCAGAGGGATCCTGGTGCCTGGAGTGGTTATTTCATTCATTTTAAATTCCAGTTCCTCTAACTGAAATTGGGGAGTGTTGTCATTAATATCAATGATTTCCACTTCGACAGGGAAAAGCTTCATTTTATCCTCAACGAGGATGTTAAAACTTACAAGACATGGCGTGCTCTGAGCACAGAGCTCCTCCCGGTCTATCCTGCCTGCGGTGACCAAGCTACCACTTCTCAGGTTCAGAGCGAAAAGCTGCATCTTACCTCTAGAGACAATGCGGACTCCGCGATCTGCCAGCTCCTGGGATTGTAGCCCCAGGTCCTTGGCAATGTTGCCCACGAAAGAACCTCTGTCCGTCTCTTCTGGCACTGAGTAGCGGATATTCTCAGCCTCGGCTTCCAATAGCAGCTCCAGAAAAAGGCACAGTAGCATCAGCCTGCTGCAGCAGGTCAACTTCGCCTGAATCTTCATTGCTCTCTCGCTTCGTAGTTTTCTCCTAGTCCAGTACCAAGGGTATGGTTTCTCTGCTTTTCTGAGCCTAAATTTTCGGGAGAATTTTGAGAGAAGAGTCGTCCAGAAGTAGGGTTTTGGGCAGACTCAATTTTCAGTCTGGCGGTGATCGAGGTTCTGAGAGACACGAGTGTTTTTTTTTTTCCCCCTCCGTGCGCGTACTGCCTGAATCGCCCAGATTGGTGAACAGCGGCGCCCAGAGTCCTAACCAGTTACTGCAGGCCTAGAATACATTAATGCTTAAATTTTCTCTTCTCTTAACCTGATACATGTTTTCTTAAGTCTTAGTTTATTGTCAAGGAAATAGCTATTCTATAATACATGTATGAAAAGGGAAACTACTCTTTTGATTTAATTAAACTTGTCTAAATGTTTCTAAATTGCAATATATGGGAGAATACCAATAATCCCAAACTATCTGCTTTCCCTGTTTGCTATTCAGGGAATAACAGTAAAAGGCTCTCTAACATCACAAAGAGGACAAAAATCATCCCTCTACTTTTTCTGTAGTATATCTTGGCCACTTGATAATTTCCCAAGCACACAGACAGAGCAGCTGCCCTTTGACTGGAAAATGAAAAAAAATGGAGAAAAAAATAAACTTTTAGAATATAAGCTAGACTTTTAAAAAGTGGACCATCCCATTTTTTCCCACTATACTTTGAATATTTCAGAAACCTTGGGATTCTGAAGGACATGGTTTAACTTTGTCTTTATTTTTCCTCTTTTTCTAAAGTATCTATGTATTGTGTGGGGTTTTTAAAGTATTAAAATATATCCAAAGGTAATAAATATATTTTGAATAAAATAACATTGGGCTCTTAGAGTTCCATTGGAAAAAGTCACATGATTATATAATTAGACTTCAAATTTAAGAAAGAGAAAGGCTTTGCTATTATTCTTCGTAACTGAAAAGAAACACTGCCGCATCCTTATTTTTAGGCAGGCTATTATATTAGGATAATATATATGTGTTCTTCTACAATCACACTGAATATTTCCCCAAGAGAAGTTGGTTTGCTTAAATAGCAGTATTTTTCAAGTGGGAAGATGAGGATGTTGCCTTCCTTCTTTTACTCATTGCAGTATGAGTAAAAGATTACTAACTAAAATGTCTCAGGCTTAAAGAAATTTATTTATCTTCACCACAAAGTTAAAGAAGTATTATATGTTACCCACATTCCAGAGTTTGACATTTTCAGGAATAAACTAAGCCAGATACTGGCAGACAACCCATAGACACTGTGATTGAGAAAACTTCAGAAAACGAGGAAAGAAAGAAAATAATCAAAGGTCACAAGAAGAGTTCTTGAGGCCATGTGTGGTGGCTCATGTCTGTAATCCTAGCACTTTGGGATGCCAAGGTGGGGAGGATCACTTGAGCCCAGGAATTTGAGGTTGCAATGAGCTATGATGATGCTACTGTACTCGAGTACCAGCAACAGAAGGAAACCCTGTCTAAAAAAATTTTAAAAATGAAAAAAAAGAATAATTCTTAGAAATAGAATTTTTGTTATTGTATAACTAAATCTACAGTTTCTCAGTTTCTCAAAGACAAGCATATGGAGCCCAGGGGTAGAAATTTAAAGATATAATAAATCTCCTTCAATATTGCAAGGAAGGGACTCTTTAAATGAAACATAACTTTTTAGAATATACATTAATAGGCACAAACTTTTCCCCAAAGGAATTGTGAGCTAATGAGGCAAATTAATATATACATAAAACTATTATAGTAAGCAAATACCCTCAACAACAAACAAGCAGGGGTGATTTATAAAAGGATAATATGTATGAAATAAAAATGTTAAAACTCACATGAATACATTTGAATCCAGTATAACATTTAAGGCTTCATTGCTGGCACTACAGAGACTATCCAGTTGGAAGATGTTTCTTGAGTTAATCTGAAGAAACTAAGATTTTGTAATATCTGAAGCCACACTTAGATTGTAGAAACAAGGCAAATCTCCTTCAAGTCAAGGGCAACTCCCAGTCCAGGCTTGGACCAGAGACCAGGCTCAAAGCAGCCCCAAGTGATGGGGCTAGAGGAGTGTTGCAGGCCCAGGGTGATGACCATAGTCACTTGGAGGAGAAATAGCATGGAGAACAGGGCCAAGGCCACCACCAGGTCGAACTGCAGCTTGGCCTGCCTGGCGGCAGGTGCTAGGTGATTGCTGAGGTCCAGTAGCAATGCCTGCACACTGTGGGCAGACACTAAGGGCAGCATGACAACTCGCCATTGCCCATGGCAGCCAGCAAACCACGGAAGGCTGCATCTCTGTTATCTGCAGTGGCGGCGCAGTCACCTAGCTTGTGAGTATCCCTGGGTTGAAGAGCCGGGTTAGCTGTCCTGAGACACAATAGGACAGTCAGGCTTTGTGCCCCAGTTGACATCTGCTTTGGTAACCAAGTAGCTAGGTTGCATCGTGTGTGATCCAGGGTCAAAGTGGGCTGTGCCTGGCTGAAGCTCCCAGCATAGTGTTTGTTCTCTTTGTGTTTTCTTAGTGGTTGTCCACTATCACCGGCAGGCTCAGGATGACACTGAGCCAGCTCAACCCTGGTCGCCAGCCTGCAGAATCAGCTCAAAGGCAGTTTGCATGAACACCATTGCATTCTGTGCTCGCTAATGCGTAAGATGACAGTAACATGGTGCCAGGTTGCTGGTCAAGAAGAAATAGGAGGCATGTGGGACTCTAAGTCCAGGTGGGAAGTGCTAAAATATGCATTAGAAATGGGTGGGTGTTCCCTGTTGCCTGGAACAAATAAGATGCTTGTTGCAGAGTGGGAGCATTTTTGGTGATGCAGATGATATGTCGGGTGATGCTTGTTCTGGAGGAAAGGGACAGCTCATCTTTGTTGGTGGCTCTGACGGTGACATTGTACTTTAGGGTCTGCTTCCAGTTTAAGATTCCATGTGTCAGTAGCTGACAAAAATTACCTAGTAATTCTTGGAGGTGAACTGTTTTCCAGTGTGACCATTCCTCTCTGTTTTCACCTCTCCATTTAAGCAGGTCTCTCAGTCTTGTTGTTTTGATTATTGCAACCACACTTCTTACCTAGAATAGGATTGGACACTCAGCTGAAAGAAACCTCCATTTCAACCAGGACTCGGAAAAGGGCCCTCAAACTGCTTTGGCTCTTTTCTTCTAGTCCATGCTGTAGGTCTTGCTCTTCAAAATCAAGTATTTATGTCATTGGACAGGAGATATATTCTGTATGCCCAGTGAGATTGTGTGGAAAGTGTAGAACTCTGCCTTATCAATATTATCGAGGCAACCTGAAGAATGCAGAGGAGGAGGTGGAGAGCAGGTTCTCTGCAAGCTAACTCTGCTGTACATGTTATGACTCAATATCCAAAAACTGGCATTGACACCCAAGGCCTATATTTTGCCCTGAGGTGTTCTGCCCACTTTCCACCACTCAGTAGTGGTAGCTCTGCTCCTTGTTAAGGGTTTTCTTTCTTCCTTTTTGACAAGAGACTGGGTCTCACTCTGTCCCCCACGCTAGAGTGCAGTGACATGATTATAGTTCACTGCAGCCTCCGACTCCTGGTCTTAAGCAATCCTCCTGCCTCAGCCTCCCTCAGCCTCCAGAGTAACCGGGACTACAGGTGCGCACCACAGTGCTGGGCGTAAGGTTTCTTCAACAGAAACTGGGAGTATTTACTGCTCTAGTGCTCTCCTTTACTTCTGGGGGAAGGGGAGATGATTATTGAAACTAATCTGATAAACTTGTAGAGAGTTACTGCCGGTATCCAAATATGCAGATATAAGAGTAAACATTCCTCCTATTAAGATGTTTTCCAGAATTGCCAAAACAAAATGTGTACTAAAAGCCATTATGTTACTTATATCCAGGATGAATATGTTTATATGAAAAACATTTATATGATGTTCAGTGGTTTCAAATTCAAGAAACCTAGCGTCTTCCTTTGGCATATTTGCTGTATCTATCCTGTCATTCTCAAGTTCATCTCTGCTTTCTTTGCTGGTGGTAAAGAATGGCTTCTCAGCACTGGTCACCGAGAAGCAGTTCTTAGGCAAGATGCCCCACCTTTAAACTCTTGGCCTTCTCTTCCAGAATCTCATAGCACATCTGCTATGTTGTTCTCTAGGCAGAACAAAGACATTAGGAAGGGAAATAACATTTCCTGCACCTTCATTGTAGGGGAATTCTTCCTTTATATTCTTCCTGCTGCTGCCCATCCGAACACCCCTTGCTATAGTTGCTCCCTGCTTCCAGCTTACAAAGGTATGCTGGAAAGAAAAAAGGCAGCGCCTCACTGGGGGTCATTAAACATCCTGACTTTCTGATCAAGCTATCTGGAACAGACTGTGGAAGAGAGGGCGTACACAGTCCTCTTGATGTGTTTCTCAAAAACCTTTGGGGATCACTGCATCAGAATCGCCAGTGGGTTGCTTTGCTTTACTCCAGCCATGGACTGGCCGGCAGCGGTACCCAGAGGCCCAGTATATCTATCCCATGTTATTTTTGAATGTCCTCACAAGACACTGTATTTGCTTTATTTATGATACTTATTTTAGAATACCAGCTGCTTTAGTATGAAGGGTGCAAATCATTATTTCTTTTTGACAAAATATTAATAAAATGTTCTTTCCACATAATTTAAATCAAATGTTTTAATTTATTAAAATTTGACTTAAAATAAAATACAGAATTTTCCCTCTTGACATTTTCTTTTCAAGATGATAAACTATTGAAACGAATTTTACTTTAAAAATGGCTACTTAAGAAATTATCCATTGTAAAAAGAATTTTACATTATAAAAAATTCTTACTGTAAATTTAGGAAATTTTCACTATAAAAAGGTAGAAAATACTGATAAAAATGTAAAATCAACAGTAATTACATTATATAATTACTGATAAAAAGAATTTCTATTTGATGCCTATCCATACTATTTCAATACATATATACTTTTATAATTCCAAAAATAATCAGCCCTTTCATGGATACTATCAGTGGTCCATGCCCTTTCCTCTCCTCTAACACTTCTTTTTACTTAAAGTGTCCACCCTCCATGTACCTATAGGGAAGCAGAACCTATTCATAGCTGTAGTAGGATCTGATAAATCTAAGTTTTACTTTTAAAATGGCTACTCAAGAAATTATCCATTGTAAAAAGAACTTCACATTATAAAAAAATTCTCAGTGTAAATTTGGTAATACAATAATGGTAATCTCATCCTCTTGAGAGCACTTAGTTAGGAATATAGGCCTAAAATAATAAGCTTAGGGCAGGGTTTCTCAATCTTGGTACTATTTTGAATCAGGTAATTCTCAGGTAATAATCAGATAATTGTGGGGAGCTGTTCTGTGCCTTGTAGGATGTTTAGCAGTATCCCTGGCCTCTATGCACTAGATACCAGTAGACCCCACCCTCACAGTTTTGACAACCCAAAATGTCTCCAGAAATTACCAAATGTCACCTCTTCCCAACTGTTTTAAGAAATACAGGCTTAGGGTATTTCACTGGTGAGTGTTACTGAGCCAGAATAGGTGCATGGCCCAATTGGTCCAGCTGGATTGAAAGACAGACTGCTTGGGGGGAAAGCCACTCTCTTGTCATAAACAAGAAAGGAAGTTCTCCAGTTACTGCTGGCTGGTATCCTGTGACCACAGCCTTTGGAAGTTTACAAGGAGGGGAAAGCAGAGCTGAAAGCATAATAGAAAAAGTATAAAAAAGTGTTCCTTCTTCAAAATTAGGAAGATAAAAACAATTTGTGCTAGGCCACGATTGCATCATGCCTAGAGGTAGTTATACTTCTAGATCTACACTGTTCAGTACAGCATGTGGCCACTGACACTTGAAATGTGGCTAGTCCAAATTAAGATGTGCTGTTAAATGTAAAACACACAGTAGATTCTGAAGATTTAATACAAAATAAGAATGTAATATGTATCATTAATATTTTTTACATTGATTATATATTGCAATTATATTTTAGGTATATTGGACTAAATAAAGTTATTGAAACTAATTTCACTTGTTTCTTTTTGCCATTTTAATGTGGCTACTAGATAATTTAAAATCATATCTGTGGCTTGAGTCTGTGCTCCACATTATATTACTATTGGACAAAGCTGCTCTAGACTACCTAGTTTTTGAAATAATAGATTTTCTTATTGTTTAAACCAGTGTAAGGTAGATTTTGATTTTTTTCCTACAGAAAGCACCCCACTTGATACAGGAACTGCTATATATTTTTAGTTAACTTGCTTTTTACCTTTAAAATATATGTTGATACAGTAGTATAAAAGCTTGCTTTTCAGCCGGGCACGGTGGCTCACACCTATAATCCTAGCACTCTGGGAGGCCGAGGCAGGTGGATTGTTTGAGCTCAGGAGTTTGAGACCAGCCTGAGCAAGAGTGAGATCCCGTCTCTACTAAAAAAAATAGAAAAAAATTAGCTGGACAACTAAAAAATATATATATAAAAAATTATCCAGGCATGGTGGTGCCTGGTGGTAGTCTTAGCTACTGGGGAGGTTGAGGCAGGAGGATTGCTTGAGGACAGGAGTTTGAGGTTGCCGTGAGCTATGATGATGCCATGGCACTCTAGACCAGGCAACAGAGCGAGACTCTGTCTCAAAAAAATAAAAGAAAAAAAATGTAAAAGCTTGCTTTTTTGGATATTTGCCACTTCCTCACCCCTATAATTTTCTACCTACAAAATATAAGCATGACTTCTCCCATCACCCATAATTTCTTTTAACCTCCAAAGTATAAGCAGCTCTTTAAGGAACTTGAAAGTGTGTTAAAGGGAATTTTCAAACACATAGGATTAGTAGTAGATTGATTGTCATACTGCTTAACCACAGGTAGGAAGCCTTTAGAGGACTTGTTGCCACATTGGAAAATTTATTGCTCTCCCCAAATCTTTGGTTCACTGGTGCCACAAATATTCCATGGAACAACCACAACAGTATAATTCTTTCATCAATTTAGAGTTTTTCTGTATGTCTAATGGATTAAAAAAAAACTGGATTTATCACCAGACATTAAGATGATGCAGTGTGGCACAGCCTTTAGTTTTAGGGTCAATATAATCTTCTCCCCCAAAATATCATTTAGAAAATGTGTTAAACTCAAAAGCAGATAACATGCTTCAAGCCTGAAGGAGGCAGATACTTTAGGAAAACTTTAGTCAATCCTTTCAATTATGTCTGACAACCTTCCATTTAAAGGTTTACTAACTAAAATATATCATTATGTTGGCAAATCAGAATTGCACAGAATTTATTTCAAGTTACCTTCTGTGGCAAGGATATTTGAGCATTGTAAAACTCATATGGAATTAAAATACCAAATAACATTTGGATTATTTTCATGTATAAGCATGATCTCACATCTGATATGGTTAAATGAAGCACTATGCAGAGGTTAATATATTAAATTTTCGTATCTATAAAATAAGTAAAAACATGTATAATTAAAGGACAAATGAAAAAATTTTATCTTTGAAAAAGGAAATAGATCATCCTGGAAATTATAGATAAATCAGCTAACATTCTTCAACACATTGTAAACAAAGAGAAATAATATGCAGTTATCTGGAAGGGTGTAACTTCTCTTTTAAAATTAACATAAAAAACCAAACTGGTGTCAGGCCATTTAATTTCCTCCCGTCATACAGTATCACAGTGTACCTAAACCACACTCACACACACTATTAGTAAACTTCCCCACTTCATAACAACTGGCACTGTCCTTGATTAGAGAGGAAATGTATATAAAGCAGCTCTATCTCATTTTAAGGTGACAAACAATGTATTTTCTCTCACGAATTATAGGGTTTAGACTATATGTCTTTTCTAGATAGATCAATTGTTTCATTTGATTAGCAAATATTTTTTGTGTATCTCTCATGTTCTGGTACTAGGCATTGACTGGGACATGATGAACAAGATAGAAAAGATCACTATCATGGAGCTTTCAATCATAAAGAAATAAAGCACATTTTGGAAACGTTAATTACATTTTAAGAGTGTTCTCTTAGATGTAGGAGCAGTTGTTAATATTTCAGAAGACAGAATTTCAATTTTAAATGACGATGCTCTACCAAACAGATCCACTGAAAAATAAATGGAAATAAAGAGAAATGAGTAGTAAATGTTACAGTTATGTCAAAATACTAAAAAATATGTGTTGATGAATACTTGACTATCCATAGAAGAGACAAGCAGAAAACAGCAAAATAGTAGAGGTGGAGTGAAAAATAATTTCAAGGTAATTTAAAAATTATTGGCACGTGAGAGGCAGGAAATACTTCACTTACATTCTACTTTAATTAGACCATCAGTCTATCAGACAATTCTGTCCAAAATGAATCTGTGCTTCCACAAGAACATTTACTTCTCTGTTTACATTTACATCTACGTTAAGCACATTAAAAAGAGGAATTCCCCCTGTTCCCTAGGGGTCCTCCAAAATAGAAATAAACTTAGAAGCACCATTCCCCTACCACTTTCATAATTAACAAAATATAGATCTAGAATTATATAGTGGGGGGATGTCCTCCTCACTCTATTGATTTGGGTACTGTAAAATCCATTGTATGGTTAGTTATAAATTCTTGTATTGGCACCAGATTGGATATACCCTGGGGAGCATCTGAGATGTTTCAGAAGCAAAGCCGCTTACTCCAAAGACTCCCTTATCCTCACTAATCATACGGAAGCCCAGAAGCTATCCGGCCCCACGGCGATCTGGTAAAAGTGCTGGCTTAGCGGGGGGCGGATCTATGCCTTTCTCGGAACCGTCACCAATAAATATTTTCAAATCAATAGCACCTCAGGAAACACCGTAAATTTCACCCCAGGAAGGCAAGTTCTCGCGATAAGACGAGTCTCGCGACGGGCAGCGTAATAGCGCGATAGCGCCTGCGCGCGCTGCGGGGGCCCAAGCTTCCGCCTGGGCGGTGCTGTCACTCACAGCCGCCTTCCGCCCCGTGAGGTGACTCAGCGCTTCCTGCACCGCAGCGCCTGCCGCTCCGGACAGAGGTTCCTGAGCTGCCGCGTCTGGCGCTCAGAGGTGCGGGTCTCGGCGAGGTTTCGCGGGGCGCGTCGTGCGTCTTTTCGTTGGTAATCGGTGGTGGATCACTTTGCCGAGCGGTAGGAAGAACAAAGGAATCGAGAAGGAGACGTTCGGCTCCCGGCCCCTTTGCGCCGAGCGGCTGCCTCTTCCGTTCTCTCCGGCTCCGGCAAGCTGCATTTATAATCGTCACTGGATTGTAAGTATCCGAGGCGAAGAGAGCTCACTGCGCCCCGCTTTTTGAATAACTTTGTTCCGGGAAAGTTTGTGGATTGGGAATGTCTGCTGGACCTTAACTTTCTGTGCCGAAATCATTCCGCGGGAGCCGCCATTTGCTTTCCTGCTCGCTAGCTAGCTCTCTGGGCGTTGTCCGGCAGCGGCACCTAGAGGTTGGAACTTGGCATTTCATCTACTATATTTGGTGAACTTAACTCTGAATAAGCCATTGTTGTCAGTAACGACTGATACTTAAGTCACAGCATATTTAGAGAAAAGACTTGAGGCTTAATTCAAAATTAAGACAAAAATAGACGCTTAACTGCTCTTCTGCTTAGAACGCCTTGTAATTAGAGATTTCAATTCATAACAAACTGTCTTTTTAAACTTGCAGTAGCTGGAACTTTCTAGTGCAACAAGTGTTTATTAGAGGAGAAGTGAGTCACAAAGAAATTAAGATGAGTAAGAGCAAAGATGATGCTCCTCATGAGCTAGAGAGCCAGTTTATCTTACGCCTACCTCCAGAATATGCTGCTACTGTGAGGAGGGCAGTACAGTCTGGCCATGTCAACCTGAAGGACAGACTGACAATTGAGTTACACCCTGATGGACGTCATGGAATTGTCAGAGTGGACCGGGTCCCATTGGCCGCCAAATTGGTAGATCTTCCCTGTGTTACGGAAAGCTTGAAAACCATTGATAAAAAAACTTTTTACAAGACGGCTGATGTCAGCCAGATGCTTGTAGCTACAGTTGATGGTGATCTCTATCCTCCTGTGGAAGAGCCAGTTGCTAGTGCCGATCCCAAAGCAAGCAAGAAAAAGGATAAGGACAAAGAGAAAAAGTTTATCTGGAACCACGGAATTACTTTGCCTCTAAAAAATGTCAGAAAAAGAAGGTTCCGGAAGACAGCAAAGAAGAAGTATATTGAATCTCCAGATGTGGAAAAAGAAGTGAAACGGTTGCTGAGTACAGATGCTGAAGCTGTCAGTACTCGATGGGAAATAATTGCTGAAGATGAAACAAAGGAAACAGAAAATCAAGGCCTTGATATCTCTTCTCCAGGAATGTCTGGTCACAGGCAGGGCCATGACTCATTAGAACATGATGAGCTTCGGGAGATATTCAATGACCTCAGCAGCAGCAGTGAAGATGAAGATGAGACACAGCATCAAGATGAAGAAGATATAAACATCATTGACACTGAGGAAGATCTGGAGAGACAGCTACAAGACAAGCTAAATACATCAGATGAACAGCACCAAGGAAATGAAGGAACCAATCAGCTGGTTATGGGAATTCAGAAACAAATTGATAACATGAAAGGCAAGCTCCAAGAGACCCAGGACAGGGCAAAACGACAGGAGGATCTCATCATGAAAGTGGAAAATCTGGCTCTCAAGAACAGATTTCAGGCTGTGCTGGATGAACTCAAACAAAAGGAAGACCGCGAAAGGGAACAGCTTAGCTCTTTGCAAGAAGAGCTAGAATCACTCCTAGAGAAGTAAGAAGAATTTTTACAGTTATTTCAGTTTTTAGACTAGTCACCATTAGAAAAACCTTGTTTCATTATTTGGGCTAGATATTAAGGCCTTGCAGTAGTTCCCATTCCCTCTACTGCTGGATGTTCTGTTGAATTATCTCCTTTGTTTTTAATTTTGTTTAAAGCAAAATCTCATTTTGTTAGTTCATCCTATAAGAAGTAGGATTCTATTTGCAGAAAAATGATTGTAGGAAAGTTAGAGGATTAGTGGAATGAATAGTTCAACTTCAATAATCACAGCTTCACTGTAGGACTTTGCTACTTTTCTCCGTGTGTCAGAAGCTGCTGTTGCTGTAGTGATGCCATCTGAGATCAATAAAGAAGAACCTAGTCTGGAGGCAGTGAAGTTAGTTTGTATATGTTTTTCCATGCAATAGCTATTTTCCCAGCTATTCAAAGCAATTTCCAAAATGTAGAGATGCAAATCATTTCATAAAGTTTCTAACACAATAAATAAAAGCAGCTAATTTTTACCTTAATAATGTGTTGTGTCCTTTCATGGTTAGTGGGAAGTGGTTTTTTGGTGGAGTTGGGTCCTGTTTTGTGGGTCGAGTGTTTTTTTTGTTTTTTTTTTGAGACAGAGTCCTGCTCTGTTGCCGGGGCTAGAGTGCCGTGGCGTCAGCCTAGCTCACAGCAACCTCAAATTCCTGGGCTCAAGCGATCCTCCTGCCTCAGCCTCCCAGAGTGCTAGGATTACAGGC
>NW_012147908.1:3389381-3391756 GCF_000956105.1 Propithecus coquereli
TCCTAGGTTACCATAAAAGACTCTCTTTCCTCACAGCTCTCTTGGGTTATGAGTGCAGTATTTCTGGGTTCATGAACAGAAACTTTTAAGAACTTTTTCAAATTAGTGTTTTAAAATACTACAGAAATAAGACTCCTTGAAAAAATTTAAACAGTGCAGAAATTTTACAAAAAAAAGTCATCCCTCTCACGTCGATTTTCTGGTGCAAACTTCTCTTAACATTTTGATATGTCTTATTTCAGGGCTTTATTTGGTACCCAATCAGGTAAATACATTAACGTATAGTTTTGTAAAGCGAAAAAATACGATTTTGCTATAAACAGTATTCTGTAACTTCACTCATCTGTATTACGGGTATCCTTATCAACATATAGATCTGCTTTTTTTTGTGATACAGATTTTTTTCTTAATTTTTTTTTTTTTTTTTTTTTTTTGAGACAGAGTCTCACTCTGTTGCCCGGGCTAGAGTAAGTGCCATGGCGTCAGCCTAGCTCACAGCAACCTCGAACTCCTGACATTGAGCGACCCACCTGCCTCAGCCTCCCAGAGTGCTAGGATTACAGGCGTGAGCCACCGCGCCCGGCCATGGGTTGAGTTTTATGAAAAAGGAACACAGCAGGGGCAAAGAAACTGGGAAGTGTCATCTTTGCATTATATTAAGATTCCAATCCTCTTGCTCCATTTGGAAGTTGGGAAACATTGGGTACAGAGCCTTCCTAAACTACCCCAATTTTGGTATGAAGATCTATTTGTACCTTAAAAAAAAAAAAAAAACTTACCTGCATAAAATATTGAAAACAAAGCAATGGGTATCAAGTACACTACAATGAACCATTCCATTGGTTTAGATTAAGGTATTTCTAATTATCTTCAGTTTATTTCCTGCAGTTATTTAATATACTGATAGGTGATTTATCCATATTATTTCATCAAAATTGCTCATAAAGTAAGTCAGTACCACAGTCTGATATTTTAAAATTCCTTAAATGTCATATTCTTGTAAACGTTTTATGCTCTAATGCCTCACACTTAAGCTATTTTGGAAAAATTAGTGATCAATTTATAAAATGCAAGTTGTGTGTGATTCATTTCTGACTGGTTTCTTTAAAAAAAAAGTTTGGAAATATTAGCCTCATGTAATGTTTAAAAGCCATTTAAATTTTCTATTTGACAGGAAACAGTGTTGAAATATTAAAAAAAATCAATTTTTTAAAATTGTTAAAAATTGATTTTCCAGACCTCAAGTCTACAATCATACATTTGGATATTTGGGGACTTCACAAGGCTATTTTTTTCCACATTATCTGATTTTTTTGTTTCACCAAAATAGTTAACCCTCAGGCCTCAAACTAAGTCTCACTCCAGCAAGGCTTGCTTCACCTCCATCTAGATTAAGCAACCCTATTAATGGCTTTGCCTGTACTCTGCGCTTCCCTCTCTCAACATTTATTGTGCCAAATGGTTCTAGATACTGGATGTAAAGTACTGAACTCTAAGCATTTAGTGTCTATAATCTCATGCATTCTGTGGTCTGCTGGGATAAATATCTGTTATGACTAAAGTTTAAATTACCTGTTGCTCATATCCCCCAGTAGGCTGTAAATTCACTGAGAGACTGGTTTGTTAATCACTGTAAACTTACTAAAGAATAGTAAAGGGGTTAAAATTTTAAGGTCAAGACATGTAGTGCCCAGATTTGTATCCTAGTTGAGTGACTGATTAGTTGTGCAACCGTGGGCAGGTAATTTAATCTATTTGCCTCAATTTCCTCATCTCTATAAAGTGGAGGTGATAATATTACCTGCCTCATAGAGCTGTTGGGTTGTTGGCTGCTGAATCACATAAAAGGCTTACTTAGAACAATGCCTGGAATATAGTGAGTGAACAATAAAAGCAAACGTATTATTATTGCCTATTCACTAGGGTATAGACTCTAACAGGGATTAAATTATTTGAATTAAAGAGTGACTGAAATGGTAGAAAAGTCTTTACAAGGAAACAACAGTTTCAAATGTGATCAACTGATTTCGAATTTAAGAAATTTTCTAAATCAAAGCTTATAAATTAGGTTGCAGCAGAAACAGTTTGCCTCAAATAATCTGTAGCGTAAGCAAATTAACAGCTCACTACTATAGCTTTATTGTTTATTTATTTGATTTATTTATGGCTAGCTTTGCATTACTATTAAAAAGACTCCATAATGGAGAGTAATTATCTGTTACACAAACTTGTGAGTGTGAAAGACTTAACTGAAGATGGATCCATTTCCTTTCAAATAAATCCTAGGTTACCATAAAAGACTCTCTTTCCTCACAGCTCTCTTGGGTTATGAGTGCAGTATTTCTGGGTTCATGAACAGAAACTTTTAAGAACTT
>NW_012147908.1:3392211-3393959 GCF_000956105.1 Propithecus coquereli
AGTGCCATGGCGTCAGCCTAGCTCATAGCAACCTCAAACTCCTGGGCTCAAGTGATCCTTCTGCCTCAGCCTCCCGAGTAGCTGGGACTCCAGGCATGTGCCACCATGCCCGGCTAATTTTTTTCTATATATTTTTAGTTGTCCAATTAATTTCTTTCTAATTTTAGTAGAGACGGGGGTCTTGCTCTTGCTCAGGCTGGTCTCGAACTCCTGAGCTCAAATAATCCGCCCGCCTTGGCCTCCCAGAGTGCTAGGATTACAGGTGTGAGCCACCACGCCTGGCCTTAATTTTAAACCATGCCCCTATTGATGGTTACTTAGGTTGTTCCATTTTTAATTTGCTATTACCCAGCATGCTGTAATAGACATTCATATACGCATGGCCTCCAGTAAAAATTCTAAGTGAAAACATAGACTAGGAAGGAAGTTTACTACATAGCAACCACGCTGGCATTCTTTATATACTTCAAAAGCTAAGCTCTTTCCTACTATAGAGCTTTAACACTTACCAGTTCTCTTTTCCTGAACAGTCTCCAGATATTCTCATGGCTAGCTTTTTGTCATTGAGGCTTGACTCAGACCTTACTTTCTCTGGTAATCTAATCTGGCCACTCAGTCTCATTGCTAAGGAGCATGTGATTTAGATGCTTCATCTTGTCAAGGGTGGTGGTCTTCACTAAAATGCTGGAAGGTTCTTTGCTATTATTTTCTGGTATGTATGCTCTGGAGGACATGTGCTTAAAAACAGAAGCATCATCATTTTAGTTAGAATCAGGGAAAAAATGATTTCGATTGCTTAAGATTGCCTATTTTCTTGGGCAGTGTTATACGCCATACTCTGTTCTCTCTAAGTCAAATATGTTTCATGGGACTTGGCCTTTGCCTCTATTATTTGTATAACTATATCTGAAAATTCAGTGAAGGTATAGACCATTTCCCTATTAATGCCTTCCCTGGCCTTGGTTTCCAGTGTAAAATATTTTCCTTCAAATATCTTTGTTTAGTGGAACTGGGACATGCTGAGACACTGCCATTTACATTTATCTTTGGTTATGGGTATGTGGGCTCCTAGATGTGAAAGTTTCAGTTTCAACTCTGGTGGTCACAATGAGATGATGAAAGAATTGCTCTTCTTTTTCTAAATTGCTTTTATAAAATCAGCTATGCAATGGTCTCTTTCTAATTTTCATATCTAGGGAGAAATAGGCATTGCTTTTCAGATTATAGTTTGCAGAGAATGCATTCCCATATTGGAGTTTCCAGTATCCCTGAATTGGAAACCCATGGCAGGCAATACTATTTTTTTGTTGTTTGAGACACAGTCTTGCTCTGTTGCCCGGGCTAGAGTGCTGTGGCATCGGCCTAGCTCACAGCAACCTCAAACTCCTGGGCTCAAGCAATCCCTCTACCTCAGCCTCCCAAGTAGCTGGGACTACAGGCATGCACCACCATGCCCGGCTAATTTTTCTTTCTACATATTTTTAGTTGTCCAGCTAATTTCTTTCTATTTTTAGTAGAGATGGGGTCTTGCTCTTGCTCAGGCTGGTCTCGAACTCCTGAGCTCAAATGATCCTCCCGCCTCAGCCTCCCAGAGTGCTAGGATTACAGGCGTGAGCCACCGTGCCCGGCTGAGTTGGTTCCTTTATCATGTGTTGATTTCTTGCTTTGTCTGATTTTAATGTTAGCCTCTTCAGCATTTTTTTTGACCAGTGTTTTCTTAGTTTATATTTTTCCATCCTTTTACTTTT
>NW_012147908.1:3394009-3433657 GCF_000956105.1 Propithecus coquereli
CTACATATTTTTAGTTGTCCAGCTAATTTCTTTCTATTTTTAGTAGAGATGGGGTCTTGCTCTTGCTCAGGCTGGTCTCGAACTCCTGACCTTGTGCAATCCTCCTGCCTCAGCCTCCCAGAATGCTAGGATTACAGACACAGGCAATAGTCTTATACTAATTTTAAGGGATGTTTGTCTGCTTCTATAAGAATTCTCACGAATTGTCACTGATAACTAGAATTTCAGTCTGTTTGGTTTTTCAATATTTGGTTGGGTTTTGAATAATTTTCCAAAGGTATAAGGCCTTGGCTTTTCTTTTTTTCCAAGACCTTGGCTTTTCTCATAATGTCTCTTCATAATTAGTGATGCCATTGAAACATTCTCTAAGCTTCACATGAAATGCATTTTATCTTAAGAGACAATGTCCTAAGACAACTCTATTCTGAAGTCCTTGATGGTTATTCACAAGAAAGTTTGTGTCATTTCAAGCATACAAGGTCCCAGGAAGAATACTTAGCAGAACAAGCCCACTGCAGGGGCAGGGGCAGTGTAACAAATCAGCCATTTTAAGGTCTTTTTTATTCCTCAAGTTTCTCTTAACATTTGTGCTTCAATTTCTTTTTCCTATAGCAGCTGGTATCTTATCTCCCATTACTAGTAGATGTATGGTTAATGTGGTATATTTATTTTAAAAATCCTGTTCTTTCCCTTGCTATGTGCACAGACAGTTATCTATACAATATCTCCGTGTGGATGAGCCGAAGAGGAAGGTTAGGTGTCTATCTTTTCTCTCCTAGATGACTGAGCAGCTAAATTCAGAGTACAAAATAAATTACTACACTAATTTGAGAGAAAATTGAAAACAACAATTATAGTCCAGTATTGACTTTGAATGTGTGCACTTCTACAATATATTGTTTTATTGGGTAAGTGCTCCTTGCATGCTCTCTGTTTTCTTTGAACATTTATTCGCTTGGCCCCATCCTTTCTCATCCATTGCCATAAAAAATCTAAAGTGTGACAGCAGCTTTGAAATCGGGTCTTCAGATCAAGAGAAACTGCTCTGGAATTCTGGACTCACAGAAATAATGTGATATTGATGGGGTTTAGAAACTACCCCAAAATGAAGGCCTCAGAAGCGAAAGTTCTTCTCTGACCTCCTATCTGCCTGTCTCTCAATCCCATTCTTCGCCAAGGGTAGCCATAGAAACTACAATTCTCTTCCTCAAGACGGGTCATAAAAGCCAGAACCCCCTTTGCCGAAAGTTAGCAATAAAACCTAAAATTATTCTATGTAAAAACTGTCCATAAAGTAATTCTCTGACCTACCTTGTTTGACTATAGGCCATAAGACCCCCATTCCAGAAAGGCCCCTTTTCTATATCTAGAGGAAGGAATGCATGCTCAGCGTGGCTAAGAAGAAGCTAGATAGGCCTTGCTGGGTTTCCCCACTCAGTCTATTAGCATTAGGTCATACCCTTTTTGTCCAATCATATTTCTATACAGCTATCTGTACTTTGTTGAACCTAAGCATAAAAATGGACAATTTCTCCTGTATCTGAAGGCTCCCATTTATACACGTTAAATAAATTTGTACGTCTTTTCTCCTATTAATTAATGTGCCTCATGTCAGTGATTTTTCACTGAACCTTTAGGGGGCCAGGGGCCTTTGCTCCCTATAATAAGTGTTTATTGTTTTTTAATGCCACTAAGTTTTGGGGTGATTTGTTATGCGTAAATATATAAGTAATACATGTACATAAATGTCATTTGAAAAAATAGACAGTTTGGGACCAGACACAGTGGCTTACACCTATAATCTCAGCACTTTGGGAGGCCAAGGCAGGAGGATTGCTTGAGGCCAGGAGTTTGAAACCAGCCTGAGCAATATAGGAAGACCCTTTCTCTACAAAAAAAACAAAAATTAGCCAGCGGAGTGGCAAATTCCTGTAGTCACAGCTACTCAGGAGGCTGAGGCAGGAGGATCACTTGGGCCCAAGAGTTCAAGGCTGCAGTAAGCTCTGATTGTGCCATGGCACTCCAGCCTGAGCGACAGAACGAGACCCTGTCTCTAAAATAAAAAAGAAGAAGAATAGGTGGAGTGGATAGATGGAGAGCCTTCACTCTTAAATTCAAGATCTAATATTGAGTGTTGGTATCAATTGGGAGCATCTATGTGTTCTTGATCAGAGAGATAAAGTGAAGAAAACTGTAATAGTATGAAATATATATTTGGTCTTATCCTGTCATTTTCAAGTGACCCTTTTCCTGGCATACAACTACTAAAATCCTTAAGAACTCCAAAGCGTGTCTTTTTGTATGCTAATGAGTTGACTGATGGCTGGTAGCGCCTAGGTAGTTTCAGGATGGGGGATGGTCACCAGAAAGACCAAGGCAGGATTAGAGAGTTAGGAATTTCAGCCCCACCCTCACCCCTGTCTTCCGGGGAGGGGAGAGAGGCTGAAGGTTAAGTTAATCACCAGTGACCAAAGATACAGTCAATCATGCCTGTATAATGAAGCTGCCACAAAAACCCAGAAGGACTGGATTCAGATAGCTTCTGGATAGCTGAACATGTGGAGGTTCCTGGAGGGTAACACCCTGTAGATGACATGGAAGCTCCATCCCCCATCCCCCATACCTTGCTCTGTGCATCTCTTCATCTACGTCATGTGTATCCCTCGTAATATCTTTTATACCAAACTGGTAAATATGTTTCCTTGAGTTCTGTGAGCCAATCTCACAAATTAATCCAACCCAAAGAGGGGGTCATGTGAACCCCAACTTCAAGCCAGTCAGTTAGACATTTCAGAGGCCTAGAACTGTGACTGGTGTCTGGGGGTGGTGCAGTCTTGGGGACTGAGTCCCCAGCCTGTGGGATTTGATGCTTTCTCCAGGTAGTGTTGGAACTGAATTGGAGGACACCCACCTGGTGTCCACTGCAAACTGAGAACCCCCCACCACACATTTGGTCACAGAAGTCTTCTGTGTTGATTGTTGTGATTTGAGAGCAGAGGAAAAACACACTGAGTGTGTTTTTTCACTCACAAAAGCAGTCTTTTCACTCACAAAAGCAGTGCTTAAAGACTGGAGGCATGTATGCATCATGACCTGCAGCCCAAGGGGACCCGATGCAGAGATTGCTTAGCATAGCTGCTCATACAGCCAAAGTAGATAAAATAGCAATGTAGGACTTAACGCATTTATTTGCATGGAAGATAAAAGATGTAAAACATTTTAAAAATGTCACTGAAGTAACTAACACCTTTATAGTAACTGACCTTAATTATGTTTTAGGCTCTCTCCATGATGAGATGGTAATGCAGAGTATATGCCATGTCACTGGATTCAGAATGCCTTGGACTTGCTATATTTATTGCAGATACGATGATGGGCTCCCTTTGTCTTAAGGATTATACCTAATGGCCCAAACTATTTCTAAATAACTGGATAAATGTATAGTTGTCCATTTCATTTGGCATTCAATGTTTATTTTTAGACTTAATCTTCAGGAGGCTTCAAAGGGAGCTTTTTAATTTATATTAGGTGACTATAGCAAAGTCTACTTAATATATTATCATTTAAATAATTTCTCTTACTGTTTAGTACTTAGTGTAGTAATATCTTAATAGTACCCAACATAATGCCTTTAATATAGTCAGCACTCAATAGCTATTTAAATTTTATGCATTATTTTCATAATTTAAATGCATGTTTGATCAAAAAATGAGATCACCTATATCAATCTTTAAAATGGCTGATATAAGTGTTACTATAACACAGTACAAATTTTTGAATTCTTCTGATAGGAAAGCTTGAAGCTCCAAGTCTAACTCCCAAGATGATTAGTAATTAGGCTTCTCAAAAATATATAAATGAACATAATTCAAAAGCAGTTGATGACCTATCTTACACCTCTTGAAAAATCCAGTGTGTGTTTTTAAATAATAATGAACCAGATGTAACTAATGTACATTTAATCAGTAGTCATTAAAATATTAAATATACATCTAGATAACTTCTAGATCACATTTAATACATCTAGAAGTTACATTTGTACATCTAGATAGTGCTTCCACAGTAAACATTAAAAATACTTTCCCCCTTGCCTTTCCTGAGGATGAAATCAAAACATCCCTCAAATATGACATGAAGGATTTAAAAATCTTAAGATTCTACCTTGAAATGGCAGACTGTTCTCACATATCTATTTTCTCTATCAAAAAGCCTGCTAAAATAACAAAAAGGATTTTTAAACCCCCAAGGACAAAGAGAATAGGAGATGAGACAACGGTGAATAAAAGATGTCAACTCATTTTCAGAAGGCCAAAATAGAGAAATGATAAATGAATTCATGGATCAGAGACAATTACATGCTAAATGTCTGCAAGGAGTTATACCAAAGAGAGACAAACCCACTTGATAAAGAACCTGTGAGAGGCAAATTTTTTGCAAGCAAGATTTCAGAGAAGGTGGCAAGGTGTAGGCCTAGAGACATGATTCAAGTCTGTGTTCAGAATTGGATGTCCAGGATCCCTATCCTACTCTAGGAAGCCAAATAACTCTTTCCCGATCCCACAGAAGATGGAAAATTTATTTTCTAGGTAAATTGAACCAAAGAAGGCCCAAACTCAGAGAAGTAGGCACAGATGAAGTCTGGGGTGTACAGCATCAAACAAGGAAATCATGTGAAAGTGTATATATTTACTGCAGGAATGTCACCCCTCTCCCCCATCTTGTTCTGATTAAATCAGTATCTAGGTATATGGCCTATCCCCTCACCCCAAGTCAAGATTGGAAGATTATTCTCTGAAGAAACCATGTGGTCTCAGAGAAAAGAACTACAAATACTGACAGTTGGGCATTCTCTAAATAAGAGGCCAGGCCACTATTTACTACAATGAAGACTAGTTGACAAACTATCCATGCACACTCTGCTTTTCAATGCCTCACTTCTAAATATTAATTGACAGCCAAGGGTAATTAGACAAGGAAAGTTTTCTAAATGAAAGAGAGAATGCTTTCAGCATACTTTCTTTCCCCTAGATTTTGTTTCTACTACCTGTGATTGACTAGGGCTTAGAACGTACACCTGGAAAGAATTTGTTCTAACGTTGGGATTATGAACATCTGGGAGGAGAAAGTGTCTCCTGTCTACTCTCACTAATATCCAAAACAGCTCATTGCCCTGGAAGCTAGACATGTCATTTATATGCTGAACTTCTATTGCATAAAGCTATGTGGGCCCTCAATAAGAACCTCGAAACTTAGCAAGCCTTGAGCGCTGGAACCACACAGCTCTTTTCCAGCACATGTCTTTGCAAAACAGTATATAAATACAACCTCTAGAAATGACCAGGACTCTTATGTTCCACCAGCTCCCAGGGCTGCAACCCCAGATCCTTGGCGATGTTGCCACGCGGCAGCATTTCTCCAGCTCCACAGGCACGGAGTGGTGCATCTGCCGAGTTAGGGCCCCCAATGGCGCTCCTAGGAGAGTGAGGAGCAGGAGCAGCTCGCTGAGGGTTTAAAGCAGCCACCTCTCATGTAGCAAACCTCAAATTGTCTTTGAAGCTCTTTTTCTGCAGATTGACCTTTGAATCCAGTCTCAACTGAGAGCATCTCCTATTTTGTTTTGCGTGGTAAGAAAGGGGGGGGGGGGGGCTCTGGCCGAATAGGAAAGCTTTTCTTTCCTCGCCAGGTGCATATCGCTAGGTGTATATCGGTGCCTAGAGCCACTGGCCATAATTGCAAGAATTTATAGAAAAGCTTTCAATGGCTGTATTACAATTCACTGAAAGTATTTATTCAGTCCGGGCCGCAGGGAGGCGCGGTCGTGAGCCTCGTGCGGGGCCACCGGCTGGGAGTTATTTCCGTGCGGGGGGCAGGGCGGCGGGGGGCGGGAGGGGGATTGCCGGCGGCCGACCTGGGCTTAAGCGGCCTCCCCCACCCCGGAGTGAGAGCCCAGACCTGGCGGCGTTGTCACCCTTCCGCGCTCTCCGCGGCAGGACGTTAAGAGCCGGTCCTACGCTCCCAAGAGTTAGGTGCCTTCCCCTGAGTCTAGCAGACGAGTGGGCGAACATGAAGTCCAGTCCTGGCATCCAAGCCGCCATCGACCTCACAGCAGGGGCCGCAGGGGGCACCGCGTGTGTACTGACCGGGCAGCCCTTCGACACAATGAAAGTGAAGATGCAGACGTTTCCCGGCCTGTACAAGGGCCTCACCGACTGTTTCCTGAAGACGTATACCCAGGTGGGTTTCCGGGGCTTCTACAAGGGGACCGGCCCAGCGCTGATGGCCTACGTCGCTGAGAACTCTGTCCTCTTTATGTGCTACGGCTTCTGCCAACAGTTCGTTAGGAAAGTGGTCGGATTGGACGAGCGGGCAAAGCTGAGTGATCTGCAGACTGCAGTCGCTGGGTCCTTTGCCTCTGCGTTTGCTGCGCTGGCCCTCTGCCCCACTGAGCTTGTGAAGTGCCGGCTACAGACCATGTACGAAATGGAGAGGTCAGGGAAGATAGCGAAAAGCCACGATACAATTTGGTCTGTCGTGAAGAGTATCCTTAGAAAAGATGGTCCCTTAGGCTTCTACCACGGACTCTCAAGTACTCTACTTCAGGAAGTACCGGGCTATTTCTTCTTCTTTGGTGGCTATGAACTGAGCCGATCATTTTTTGCGTCAGGGAGATCGAAAGATGAACTAGGTCCTGTTCATTTGATGTTAAGTGGTGGAGTCGCTGGAATTTGCCTCTGGCTTGTCGTGTTCCCAGTGGATTGTATTAAATCTAGAATTCAGGTTCTTTCCATGTATGGAAAACAGGCAGGATTTACAGGAACCCTTTTAAGTGTTGTGAGAAACGAAGGAATAGCAGCCTTATATTCTGGACTGACTGCTACTATGATTCGAGCAATCCCTGCCAATGGGTCATTATTTTTGGTCTATGAGTACAGCAGGAAGATGATGATGAGCCAGTTGGAAGCATATTGAAGTGTTCTGGGGAACCCAGATCCAAGGACTAGTTTGAGGACTACAGTTCATCTCGGAATTCACAGGGTACACCACCAACATGGAATTATTTTTGACTTCATGAGAATTTTGGTTTTGTCTTCCCTTCTTCTACTCTAAATCTTAAACTTTATGGAGAGACCTCTATTTTATATCATATAATATCTGCCCATACTTACATTGAAATAGAAAAGTCGTTGTTCTTGCTGTTGGAAGGACATACAGGGTGAGCTGGTTGGCCCTATGTACATAATCTGAAAGGATAAATATAGTTCTATCTGGGCCTTTGCATAACCTGTATGTGTACATGCGGTTTGGATGATTATGTGTTGTGAGTGAAACACAATTTGATTCCATCTATAATCTCAAGTATCACTTGAAAAAACCAGAATTGGCCATGTTTCATAAAGATAGGCATACATATTTTGCTTAACCCATTCAAGATGTATGGTCTCTTTTAAAGTCTGTTTTTTTTTTAAACTGACTCTTTAAACACTTTATTTACCATTCTGAATTTAAAAAAAAATTTAAACAGGTTTATTCTGATTTAACATGTGCACTATACTAGGTGGTTGAAGTTTTGAAAAGTCTTTATGTGGTGCTTGAAAACCAAAATGCCTATCTAGATTTTTAGGAGGAGAATGTACACGTGTACTAGTGCGGTTTCCACATTCTTGAGTTAAAGTTTCAGAGTAGGCATCCTGGATTTTCCCAAGATACTTTACTCTTAAAGTAGTGCTATTCATTTTCTAAGTGGGATTATATTCTGCATTTTTGGTTGTAGTCTAGAGTATCAAGCTGTGCTACTATGCTTTGATGAAGACCCATGAGGCCAACAATAGTTCTTAGCTTTTGACTGCTGGGTCCTAGCCCAGGTAAGATTCCAGGGTGTTCTATTGGCCCATTTAGGGGTTGTCGATTCACTTTGGGTCACTTGCTATCCTCTACCTCCACCAGTCAGAAACCCTTCCAGAGAACAGAAAGTGTCAAAGCTAAGAGAAAGTTTTGTCTCCTGTTTGGTGATACAGTGACAGTACTCCTGAGTCAAGTCACCTCCTCTCAGGCAGTGCTAGACAGAACTTAGTGCTTTCAATCCACAGTGAGTAATGTCAGGGCCAACCCATTCTTGAAGTTTACCTTGGGGGTCCTCCTTGCCATGATTTTTCATTATTTGAGCCTTCTAAATTCGGTACTGGCCATCAGAAAATTTTAATGATGACTATATGCAAGGTGTAACTAAACAATGAAACATGAGAAAAAGCAACTTTATTGAACTATATCATCTGTACGTATATATGCACTGATTAAAAAACCCCAAGACAGAAAGCAACCCCCCTGACACACACACTAAAGCAAAACAAAACCAAACCCTGAAAAAATCTAGTTCATCTGATCCTCACAGACTTGGAGATAAGCAGCTGTTCTTTGGCCATATGGTATAAGAAGGTCATTCTTGTCACTATTAAAGTAAGCCTCATCATTCTGTGCTGCTCCAAGACCAACAGAGTCTCTATCTATAGCAAGTGTTCTTAAGCAGCCTCTAAAGCTGAAAAGAAGTGAGCCACCCATCTTAATAAATCATATCGAGGTGTTTATCACTGTTGGCAAAAGGTAAGTCCTGTGTGAAACCTCCAGTTTCCATAAGCTTTTTGCTCTCCATGAAGCCTCTGTGGTAACTCTAGCCTTAGTGCCAGAAGCAAGAGAGTCAGGGAAATGAGATGCCGACAAGTAAGGCTGCTGTGGAAATTTGGGGGAGGGGATGCTCAGTGTTGGGGTGGTGGGCCCAGAGCTATGGCTGGTCTTTCATTTCGTTGCTTTTACTTGAAAAGAAAATCATTTTTATACTTTAATTTTAAACTATTTATATATTTAAGTTATATATTCCATATTTCAATGGTCAGTAAATACTGAGTGGTGCTTCCTTGGAACAGGCCTACATTAAAGCAGAATAGAAAACAGGACTGGCTTTTAGCAGGAAGTAGACTTTCCCGGTCCACAGTCCCCTGCTTGGCCCTGTGAGCTAGTCTTAGCTCTGTTATTAGCAGACCTTCTTCTCACATGTCATCTATTAAAGGGTTAACTGAATACCTTCAATAGAAACAGTATGAGGCAAGTAAGAGTGAGTGGGAATGAGGAATGGACATCTAAGTCAGGAGAACTTTTTTCCTATTGTATTTGCTTTAATTCATGGCACAATATTGGGGTAAAATGTGATGATTTCAGATCTCCAAACAAAATCATAGGAACTTGAAATATTGTGTTTAAAGACCTTTGAGTATTCTATCATTAAATTATTTATCTACATACAAATATTTAACTCGTACCATTTATAATGTACTGTATTGAGCTCTGCGTATTGAGACACTAATAATACCTAGTTTCTGTCCTCAAGGAGCTGATGGTCTAGATGTTTGTTCTACAGTTAGACAAGTGATATTCTAGAATGAAATTTAGAAGAAAAAAAAGTAGAATCCAAATTTTCTATTTGTGTGTGTGTGATCAGTGATGGAATCTCTGAATTTAAGGAACTGCCCCTTCCCTTAATAGTGTGTTTGTTTTTGTATTGTGGTTTTTTGTATTATTTAAATTAGTGTCATGGTGTTTGTTTCTAAGATTTAAATTGGTCAAATCAATTTTTCTGATGCCTATCTTTTTAACCTTAAAATTTTAAGTTTTACTTCACTACATAGCATAATCTACCCTTCAACTTTGAAAAATCTTCTCTGTTATTTATTATATACCCTTGGTCTACTGTCAGGGACAGATGGTCTGCATCTTGCATTGCTCTAGTGATATTGTAGTTAGAAATTCATTCTCTGACCTATCTCTCCCTGAATACTAAGCTGTAGTAGTTAAGTATATGTGATATCTCAGAAGGCCCATATCTGGCAATGGAGTATCAAACCTGCCCATTTTCTTCATGATCTTTTTGCTGAACTCAAAAGAAACATAAATTCTCTTTCTTCTGGCCCAGCACTCTAAGGAGGGGTAAAAATCATAATATTTCTAGGAAGCTGTTGTGTACATAAAATAGTCACCAGAGATTTTTGCTCAAGGCCAGAAAGTACCCCTCTGTCCAGGGCATGGATTTCCAACTTGAGCAACTCTTGAGCTTTGAAATCCTGTTTTCAAAGTCTGCAATTCTCTGGTCTCTCTGATCTCTCCATATTCATGAGAAATGGTCCAGAAGTCTTCTCTGAGAGCCTTTTTAGAAAGCAAATTATTTCAGTATTGGAACTATTATACAAGTCTGTGGCCTGCTTTATGAGCTCTGCTGTCTACAGTGTTCTCAGCTTCCTCCTAATGCCAGAACATACATACAGGCTCCTTGTCAATGACATTTAAAAGGTAGACTATGATCTTCCTGTTTCCCCACCTCTTTAAGGTTGGTGGTGATGCTCTGTTCACTGCATGAGACTTAATGGCTTTTTCAAAACCAGTTCAGACTGCAGTTGAAAATAAAAATTTCACAGGTAAGTAAGTAGTTTTGTAGAAAATTGATGTCTCTTAACAATCCTGCACATTCTGTGTGTGAAAATAGTGTCCCCAGAAAGGACATTATTATGTCCCTCACAGGGATGCCAGATAATTGTATATATAGCAAGTATTTCTACTCCAGCCTAAAGAAGTTTCACTGGGTCCTTCTCAACAACCTGGACCGTGGCCAGCCGCGGTGGCTTGCACCTGTAATCCTAGCACTCTGGGAGGCTGAGGCGGGAGGATCACTTGAGATCAGGAGTTTGAGACCAGCCTGAGCAAGAGCAAGACTCCATCTCTATTAAAAATAGAAAAAATTAGCCAGGTGTGTGGCACTCGGCTGTAGTCCTAGCTACTCAGGAGGCTGAGGCAGGAGGATCCCTTGAACTCAAGAGTTTGAGGTTGCTGTGAGCTATGATGATACCATGGCACTCCGGCCTGGGCATCAGAGCGAGACTCTGTCACAAACAAACAAACAAACAAATCAACTTGGACTCTGAGCAGACATTAACTAGACATCTCTACACATATTTTCTTTAATCATTGATTTATAAATGGCTCTTTTGTGCATTCAGAGGAAATGTGCTTTTCTGCTTTTGGAGAAATGGTGGACTCTTCTCTAGAGGCTTCCTGATCTAGGTTCTTGGTGGTGTTGTCCACAAAAAAAGCCTTCCCCATCTCCTCGGTACCAGACTCGGGTGCCCCTTTAGTTACGAAGAGGCAGCTGGACAGGGTCGGTCTTTTGTTCTGAACTTGGAGCCCGCTGCTGTGTCTTTACTGTCTTCTGGTCAGTGCATTACGGGATTTTAGCACTCATTGGTCTTTTATTTTCCTACTGTCTGCTTCTGTTTTTATGTTTGCCTCGCCTCTCTGCTTTGCTGTCTGTAGTCAAAGCTGATCCGCGTCAAGAAGACTCTTGCTTTACATGCAAGTGCTGATGATTGTCCAGATTGATTCTGTTCTGTTCCTGCAGTAAAACTAGACAGGAAGGCTCTAAAGTCTTGGTTGAGATTAAACATTTTGGCAAAGAATACTTTGTGTGCTTTGTATTCTATCACATATACTTTTTTAGAAAAAAATCCTGTTGGATCTCAGGTTCACAGGGTTGGATTGTGATAGACTCTCATCATTAGTACATATATGGCCTGCTTTATTTATTTACTCACCTATCCAAAGCCATCTATCTGTGTATCTATGAATGTATCTATCTATCTAATTGTCTATCTAAATAGTAATAAGAATGGTGAACACAGCACCTCCCCTAAATGCCAGGGCCTTAGTAATAATCTACATCTAATCATATGGTCCCTCATACCTCTCCCCCACCTGACCAAATGAAGACAATCATCATCCTGAAATTCAATGTCCATCATTCTTTGCCCTTTTGAATATGCTTTTATTATATTATATGTATTTCTGTCTACATATTTATGCACACGCACAGAGGGTCATGTGCTATGTAATAACAACATTTTGGTCAATGATGGACCAAATATTTGGTGATGGTCCTATATGGTTATATGGAGCTGAAAAATTCCTATGGCCTAGTGACATAATAGCTGTTTTAATGTCATAGCACAATGCATTACTAACATGTTTGTGGCGATGCTGGCGTAAACAAACCTACTGTGCTACCAGTTGTATAAAAGTGTAGCACATGCAATTATGTGCAGTAAAAAATACTTGATAATGATAATAAATGACTGTTATTGGTTTATCTATTTACCATACTTTTTATCATTATTTTAGAGTATACTTCTTTTACTTATATTAAAAAAAGTTAACTGTAAAACATCCTCAGTCAGTCCTTCAAGAAGTATTCCAGAAGAAGACATTGTTATCACAGGAAAGGACAGCTCTATGTGTGTTATTGCCCCTGAAGACCCAGTGGGACAAGGATGTGGAGGGGGAAGTCAGTGACATTGATGATCCTGATCCTTTATAGGCTAATGTGTGTCTTTCTGTCTTAGTTTTTGACAAAAAAGTTCAAAAATTAAAAAAGTTTATAAATAGAAAAAAGCTTATAGAATAAGGATATAAAGAAAGAAAATATTTTTGTGCAGCTCAACAATGTGTGTCTTGAGCTAAAGTATTATTACAAAAGAGTCAAAAAGTTTTAAAAAATTAAAAAGTTTGTAAAGTAAAAAAGTTACAGTAGGCTGAGGCTAATTTATTATTGAAGAAAGAAATTTTTAAAAATAAATTTAGTATAGCCTAAGTGTACAGTGTTATAAAGTCTGCAATAGTGTACAGTAATGTTCTAGACCTTCACATTCAGTCGCCTCTCACTCACTGACTCACCAGAGCAACTTCCAGTCCCGCAGGCTCCATTCATGGTAAGTGTCCTATACAGGTGTACCACTTCTTATCTTTTATACTGTATTTTTACTGTACAATTTCTATGTTTAGATTCACAAATACTTACCATTATAATTTCCTACAGTATTTAGTGGGCTATACCATCTAGGTTTGTGTAAGTATATTCTATGATGTTAGCACAACAACGAAATCACCTAATGAAAATTTCTCAGAACATATCCCCGTCGTTAAGTGATATGTAACCTTATTTTCATATAGTTGTTTTAAATTTCATAGTAAGTGTAAAATACAATATATAATGTTTTGGAACCCATTTTTCCACTTGATATTTTATTGTTAAAATGCAATAATCTGTGGTGTCACTGTAGTTCATGTATTTCAACTGCTGTACAATTGTTTTTGGTGAATAGATTACCACAGTTTATTAATTTGATTGATGGGCATTTGGATTTTTTCCTGATTTTTGCTCTTACACACACTGTCAATATAAATATTCTTATATATATGTGTATATATATATATATCCTAATATATGTGCAAACATTTCTCTTAGATGTATAACTAAGAATCAAAATTCTGGAACTTTCAAGTATTTATCTAGGAGTAAAATTATCTAAATTGAAAAAATAATGCCCAACTATTTGCCAGTGTTTGCACTGATTTTCACTCTCATTTGCAATATATAAGCCTTGGAGTTCTTAGATCCACATCCTTCTCAACATTTGGTATTGTCAGGCTTTTTAATTTTTGTCAAACAACTGTATACCTTATCTTTGTTTTGATCTGTATGTCTCTGATTACAACAAAAGATGTTGAACACCTTTTCTTGTGTCCATTGGTTATATGCATTTCTTCTGTGAAATGCCTCTTCATGTCTTTTACCATTTTTCTACTGTTATTTTTGTTTACATTGGTTTGTAATTCTTTATATATTCTTGATACTAATTCTTGTCAGTATGTGTATTAGGAGTATCTTCTGGTTTGTACCTTATCTTTTTCACATCTTTAAGATGCCTATTGATGAATCAAAGTTCTTGATTTTTTTTTTTTTTTGAGATAGAGTCTCTGTTGCCCTGGCTAGAGTGCAGTGGCATCATCATAGCTCACTGCAACCTCAAACTCCTGGGCTCAATTGATCCTTCTGCCTCGGCCTCCCGAGTAGCTGGGACTACAGGCGTGTGCTACACACCCCCACCAACAGCTAATTTTTTCTATTTTTAGTGGAGATGGGGTCTCACTCTTGCTCAGGCTGGTCTTGAACTCCGGACCTCAAGTGATCCTCCCTCGTTGGCCTCCCAGAGTGCTAGGATTACAGGTGTGAGCCACTGCACCCGGCCTAAAGTCCTTGATTTTAATGCAGTCAAATTTATCAATCCTTTATTCTGCAGTTGGTGTCTTTGAAAAGAAATCTGTTTTTACCTCAAGGTCTAAAATATATTTACCTTTATTTTCCATTAAGAGCTTTAAAGTTTGTTTCTTTTTGGACATTTAATTCTTAGATTCATTAGGAATTGATTTTTAAATTATGATGCAAGGTGATGATCCATTTAATCTTTTTCTGTATAAATAACCATTTTAATTGAACATTTTATCTTTTCTCTATTGATCTGTTATACACTGAATGTGTTTCCCCGTATATGTTGAAGCCTTTGGGAGGTGATTAGGCTCCTATGAGTCATAAGGGTGGAGCCCCAATGATGGGATTACTGTCCTTACAAAAAGAGGAAGAGACACCAGAGCTTCCTGTCTCTCTACCATGTGAGGATACAGTGAGAAGGCAGCCCTCTACAAGCCAGGAAGAGGGCCTCACCAAGAACTGAATCTACCAGCACCTTGATCTTGGACTTGCCAGCCTCCAGAACTGTGAGAAATAAATGTCTATTGTTCAGGCTACCCAGTCTATGGTATTTTGTTACAGCAGTATGAGCAGAATAAGACAATTTGTCTTGCCATGTCTGTAATAATCAAACGCTTCATATATATGTAAGTCTATTTTTGAGCTCTCTAATCTATTTCATTTGTCAAATTTTCTGTCTGTGCACCCGTACCAGACTGTCTTGAATAATACAGCTTTATCAGTAGTCTTTCCTTCCTTCCTTCCTTTTTGAGACAGTGGCACAATCACAGCTCACTGCAACCTCAAACTCCTGGGCTCAAGTGATCCTCCTGCCTCAGCCTCCTGAGTAGGTAGGAATACAGGCATGTGCCACCACACCTGGTTAATTTTTCTAATTTTTGTTTTGTAGAGATAGGGTCTCATTCTTGCTCAGGCTGGTCTCGAACTCCTGGCCTCAAGCCATCCTCCCGCCTCGGCTTCCCTAAGTGATGGAATTACAGGTGTGAGCCACTGTACCTTGGCTCCCTGCTCTTTATTTTTTTACAAATTCCCTAGCTATTAAGGACATTTCATTCTTTCATATGAATTTTAAAGTAATGTTACAATAATTTTTTGATATTTAAGGTAACGTTGTCCTGGGGGAGAAGGGAATTGATAACTTTAAAATGTTGTACTTTCCAATTCATGAACATTATGTATTTCCCCATTTATTTAAGTCATCTTAGTGTCTCATTATAAAGTCATATAATTTCCTCATAGAAATTTTGTACTTTATTAGTTAGAATTATTCCTAGCCACTTGATTTTTTTATGGTTGTAAATTGTATCTTTATTTAAAATGCCAATCTCTGTTTGTTGATTTTATATTGATTTTTCAAATTCAGCAACCTTACTAAACCTTCTTTTTTATTTTATCTGTAGGTACTTGTAGATTTTCTGTGTACTATTTAATAGTATCTTCAAGTAATAACAACTTTTTTCTTTCTTTCCAATCTATATATCTTGTATTTATTTCTTTGCTTTTCCATGCTGGCCAAAACTTCCAGTACAATTTTTACTTTGTTTCATCCCATTCCCTATATATAGGCTCTTTGCTCCTATACATTCTCAAATGCCACATGACACTATTTTTGTTGTGTTACTTGGTTACTGCTTGCTTAAATTTGTCCGTATACTTTTACCACTCTCCTTTTTTAAAAAAATTTTTATTTATTTATTTATTTTAAGCATATTACAGGGGTACAGATGTTTAGGTTACATATATTGCCTTTGCCCCACCTGAGTCAGAGCTTCAAGCGTGTCCATCCCCCAGATGGTGCGTTACGCACCCATTAGGTGTGAATATACCCATCCCCTCCTCCCCCCCCCACCTGCCTGACACCTGATGAATGTTACTACTGTATGTACACTTAAGTGTTGGTCAGTTAAGTCAGTTAATACCAATTCGATGGTGAGTACCTATGGTGCTTGTTTTTCCATTCTTGTGATACTTCATTTAGTAGAAAGAGCCCCAGCTCTATCCAGGGTAACACAAGGGCGCTAGATCAGCATTGTTTTTTGTGGCTGAGTAGAACTCCATGGTATACATATACCACATTTTGTTAATCCACTCATGTATTGATAGGCACGTGGGTTGTTTCCACATCTTTGCAATTGTGAATTGTGCTGCTATAAAAATTCTAGTGCAGGTGTCTTTTTTATAGAATGTCTTTTATTCCTTTTATTCTCTTTTATCTCAGTACTGCAAGTATTTAGGAACACAGATTTTAGGTCCTCAATGCTTGATTTCAGATCATGGCTCTGCCCCTTACTAGGTGTATGACCTTAGGCAAGTTTCCTAACTCTGTGTATCAGTTTCTTCACCAGTAAATGAAGATTGTTACTTCATAGAGTTGTGTGAGGATTAAATGAGTTAATATATGCACAGTACATAATGCAGTACCTGGTACTTAGTAAACGGTGTACATGTTGGCTTTTATTGTTATCTCAGAATTTCCATCTGTGGTCATTTGCATTTTACCTGGAATAAATTCTTTAGAATTTCCTTTAGCGTGTCTGCTAGTGACAAATACTCTTCATTTTTGTCTTAAATTGTCTTTATTTCACTTTCATTCTTTTAAATTAAATTAATTTTTTAAATTTTTTCATTTTCTTTATTACTAGTGAGGGTGATTATTTTTCAGGGAGTTACCTGGCTGTATATGGTTCCTTTTTAAAAAATGAGTCATATATACTGCATCTGAGGAGAGTTAGTTGGGGGAGGAGTCATGGGGGAAAATTTATTTTTTATCCCCATCTGCCTCTGGTCATATTTCAGTGTACAGGCATTAACTACCTCACACTTCTGAACTGCGTAAGGGTGGGTATTGAGCAGGGTTTTATGGCATCCTGTTAAATTTGTTTCAACAGGAAAGCCTCTGGATGAGAGCCAAATGACATAGTTATGTAACATAGTTATGAGGCAAAAGTACTGTCAGGTTGCACCTGTGTGAAGTCAGTTAGTGCCCACATGAGGCTGTCTGCCACTAGCCACATCTAGAACACAAGATAGGCAAGGCTGAGAGTATCTGAAACGGAGCATAAGAAGTATCTGATATAGTCCTCCCATTGCACCATTAAGGGCCTGCTCATATTCCAATATATCCAGCTTCCACATTGTGCATATTCCATATTGCAATATGGGGCCTCTATTTGTGTGTTTGTGTGTGAGAGAGACAAAGAGAGAGAGAGATAGAAAGAGAGAGAGAGAAAAATGTCCTTGCTTCTTATTTTACAAAAGAGGAATAAGCCTAATCCATGAAAGATTTTCCTTTAAGGTGTAGTCAAGTACAATTTCTGAAAAGACTTAAGACTTAAGGTTAGTGAAACAAGCTATAGTTATTGATATATCAGCTGGAGCTGAGGCCATAATCAATATTCATCATCTCCCTGCTCCACCATCTACTCCAAACTTCTAAATGTTGCCTGGTGTGGGGTTCTTGCTTGATGGAGAAACAAAACATTTATCCTTGAGGGGTTTAAGCCCTTAGTTGCCTTGTCCTTAGACCATGGTTGCTGGCAGTTGCCCATTTACCATTGACACTGGCAGTGGAAACACCAAGAGATAACTTAATGAACCTCCTGAGTTCCAGACATATCCCTCCTTGTACCGGTTGTGTCACAGCAACCAAAGCTTTTCGTGGTAATCAGAGTCAATTACCACTATCATCATAGTAGCTTCTTTCTTTGCTTGTTTGCTCACTGGTACGAGCTGCTCAACATGATTAGGTGGTAGCCAGGTTCACATTCAACTGATATGCAGCAGAGCCTGAAGATTTCATGGGTAGGAAGCAAAAATGCTGCAATCATATTGCTGAAGCATTGGTGGGAGGAGTTAATCCTATTCCACCACTGGTTCATGGACCCATGGGTTCTAGCTACTTGGGACAGAATTTTTTATTCAGCTCACACTCTACGTTTTAGAGGACTGCACCTCAAACTTTTAGGTTAATGTCTGAAGCTAATGGATCTCTTGGTCATGTATCCATTGTTCTATCTATCTATCTAATTTGCCACAAATGGATTCCTCAGTCTAAGGCAGTGTTTTGTAGGATACCATGTTGATGTATCAGACATTCTGTAAGCCTTTGAATGATATTGCTGTCAGAGGGATTGTGAAGAAAGGAAGAAAACCACTTTCTAGAGTAGAAATCAATACCAGTAAGGATGATTTACTGACTTCTTCAGAGTGGGAGGGGTCTGATAAAATTAACCTATGATTAAATGGCAGGCTGGTTTCCTCAAGGAAAGATACTGAGGACTCAGCTTTCTTTTGCTAACATTCAGAAGTGGGAATCGTTAGATCAGTCGTGGTGAGAGGAAGCCCATGCTGCTGTACCCATGCAAAGCCTCCATCTCCACCCTCACTGCCTCTCTGCCTATGGACTCATTACCCCAGTAGTGGGATGGCTGAGGGGAGAGGCTGAGTGCTATTTAGAGGATAAGTCATCCACATGACCTGACTGTTGAAGACCTCTCCTGTGGCAGACATCTCTTGTGAGCATTAATGTGAGATGCAAAGATTTTTATACTTTTTTTTTGCCCACTTCCTAGTCCTTTCATATACTTCTTCCCTAGTTTTTTTTTTTTGTCTCTAAAATAATAATTGTTTTTCCTCCAGGTGCTAGTCCAACAAGTCAGGGAGCAAATAAAAAGATTTGGCATCAGAGATTCCAAAGACTCCCCTCACTCTCAGGTTTGGTGATTTGCTAGGATTTATGGGACTTAGCATGTCATCATACTCATGGCTTCAATTTATTACAGCAAAAGGATACAAGGTAAATTCCACAAAGGAAAAGGTGCATGAGATAAAGTCTGGAAGAAACCAAGTATAAACTTCCAAGAATTCTCTCCCATTGGAATCACACAAGATGTGCTTAATTCCTCCAGCATCAAAACATGTGTAAAGTGTCGTCTACCAGGGAAGTTTGTGTGAGCCTAGGAATGCAGGGTTTTTATGGCGGATGATCACATGGGCATCTTCTGCTAGCACATAGCAAAATCCCAGACTCCCAGAAGGAAAGTAGATGTTTAGCATAACCCACATTGTTTGTGTATACAGTTTAGGCACACTAAACCACTTTTATCAGTTATGAAATCATGGGAACACTCTCAAAATGCAAGTCCCAAATGCCAGCCTAGGTCCAACGATGCAAATAGACCTTTCTAAGGAGAGCAGTCTCAGGCCTGTTATGTTAATTCTTTTTTACACAGTCCATCCCCTGGGCCTTGGCCCAACAAGATTATTATCAGTATGATGTCACATAGCAAGGTGAGACCAACCTGCAGTATTGGCCTCAGTTTTGCCCTCCACGTTCTTAGATTTGGCCAATTAAAACAAATCATATTAACCATAAAGGTCTATATTAGAAAGGCAGGTATCTTCCTCTTTAAGTTTTTGTATTAACGTTTTTTTAAACCTAGCCTGAGGCATCAACTCGGGCAGAGCACAACTCAGGCCAGTAATTTGAAGCTGACCTGAATACCTTGCAGGAATGAGACCGTGTCATGATTGTCAGAATACCTTTGTAAGAAATACAAGATCAGAAGGGACACATAGTACCCCTGGAAACAGACTTTTCCATTCTTAGATCACCCAAAGCAGGACTTTCATTAGTCAGGCAGTAAAGTTAAGAAGGCCTCCCACTCTAGGATTCTTGGTTCAGTCCAAATAACTCAGATCAGTCCTTGGTTTCAGGAGGACTTCCAGAGGCAGTCAGTTCCAAACTGTATCATGATATCAGTTTATGCATCTCATGAATGTGGGCAACATGTGGAAGTGTTCTTCTATTGTTTCATAGTCAGCACTCACAGTCCTCTGTGATCATAGGCTCAGCAGTCCATGTGAATTCAGAGTGCTCACAGCAGCTTGGAAAGGCAGCATGGAGAGTTTTCCTTCAAGTAAGGGAAAAAGCTTCCAGGAGCAGTTCTGAAAAAGAAAGATCATTAACGCTCTACCATGTCCCTGAGCCTCTCCAGGTGCTGGGTGTGTTTTCTCCATTATTACAAAATCAGTATGTCCCATTGAACAACCATAACTTTACTTTTTTTAAATCATCCTCTACTCTCATCCAGGTCTTTCATCCAGAGGGTTGTATGCAAGAGGGGAAAAAACATTTTCATAGGAAAACATTTTTATACAATTTAAGCAAAAAAACACATCGTGTTAAGGAATTGATCATAATGATATCCTGAATTTTCAAAGACTTTTCAGAAAGAGTTTACATAGCCTCCAATCCCTTTAGTCACAATCATTTATCCAATGACAAGCCTAACGGCCTAGGAAAGAGCAATTCCTTTTTGGGGACAGCTGCATTTAAGAATCAAATTGCCTTAATAAGGTCTGTGTACCAGGAAAAAGGTGAGGGAAATAGATTCAGGCTATAAATCAACTGTTGCAAATTGCAACAAATCCGGAAATCTAAACACAACAAGTCTACAGCAGTGGAACATTCTCCAAAGGAGGGAGGTGCAGAGTATGATCTGTCAGGAGTGGGTAGAGTAGTCACAGTCACTGTGATATGCCCTCCCCTAATTTGCAGTTAGGAATGCAACCAGTCTCTGTATATCCCTCTATATCATATTTCTATGTATCTATGGATGTATCTATATTTCTAGGTCAGAAATATAGAGCCAATCAGCTCCTCGATTTTAGATGGCTCCATCAGGGAATAAGCCCTTTCTCTTATGTATCTGTAAGTGACCAGATGATCCAGCCAGTAACCATGATGTTTTCATTGTTTAAGTCTCCATGAAGGGGTATCCTAAATCTGTAACAGTTGCGTAGTCTGTATTCCCTTTATTGGGTCTGCGTCTGCTTTCGGTTTAGCACAGCTCATTCCTTAAATGGTCTATAGAAGATAGTTAGATTTTAGCTTAGAGTCAGGTCCAGATAACTAGGATCTGTGAATTCAGGATTCCAAAAAAATCAGTGGTAAGTGATGGTGAGTACACTCTCAAAATCCAAGTTCCCAGATGCCAGCTGAGGGCTAACCTTGCAAGCAGAGCTTTCTAAGGATAGCAGTATTAGGCCTACTATGTTGACTTTTCTGCACTGGGGTTTTCTAGCTTTTAAGTATTTCTATCCCAATTATACTGTCAGAGACCTGGGAAATAACCAAATGGTATGTCCATGAACAATTTGGACCCACTCTGAGATGGATTTGGGCTTAAATTTCCTTCATCTCTTGATCTCTATAAGCCTCCACTCTCACCAGGGGACCATGATGATGTTTTAGGTCACTTCGGATCAGAGGCATCTCAGGAACATATGTTTAACCTTCCTTGCAGATCTCTGTAGGAAAGGATATAAGGAACATTAAGACTCTATAGTTGCAGTGGCATTTCCCTTCCTCAAAGGGAGTCAGCTTCCCCTTCAAACAAGGGGCTCTGGTGCTGTGATCTTACTTTTATCTAAAGACAGGGTGAGGGACTGTGCTATAATTTGGATGTTTGTCCCTTCAAAATCTCATGTTGAAATTTGATTCCCAGTGATGGATGTGGGGCCTAATGAGAGGTGTTTGGGTCATGGGGGAAGATCCATAATTAATGGATTAATGCCTTCTCACTCTATTAGTTTCTGCAAGAGCTGATTGTTAAAAAGAGCTTGGAACTTCCCTGCCTCACTCTCTTGCTTCCTTTCTTGCCATGTGATCTCTGCACATGCTGTCTCCCCTTTCTCCAGGAGTGAAAAAAGTCTGAGGCCCTCCCCAGAAGCAGATGCCAGTGCCATGCTTCTTGTACAGCCTGCAGGACCATGAGCCAAATAAACCTCTTTTCTTTATAAATTATCCAGCCTCAAGTATTCCTTTATAGCACCACAAAATGGACTAAGGCACATTGCAATTGTCCATTATGATAGCTGTTCACCAGCTCTCAAACATTTTATTAAACAAGTCAAGAAACATTCTGTTTGTCTATATTTCTCCCAGGAACATCATTGTGATTTTAGGCATGGCCACAGATTCCTGCATGTCAAGATATCTTGTCTGCCATGCTGAACTTGTTGCCTGTAACAGTAGTTAAATCTACTTTGCTGCTTAGTGTTATGTGTAGCCATCTGGTATCCATTGTTCTGGATTCTCTTCATCTTCATTCATACCAAGGAGCCTAGTTTCTTGACAGCATCACCTACTACAAACCATAGCCTACAGAGAGTAGCCACTCACTGGGCTTTGCAAAGATGTCGGCCAGTATTTCCCTCACTAGTGAATTCTTCACTAGTGAGGAGCATATCTTCTGGGCCCTCTTAGGGAACACAGTTGTTAGGTTCTCAGGTTTTACACAGCAAACCTATCCAAGCATTCTGAACGTTCTGATACTCTCCTCTATACTATGCTCAAGGATAGTTCATCATCTCTACCACATAGGCTATTAATTGTGTTTACTTTTCAAAGAGCTATTGGTCTTTGTAGCCAGAGTGTTAGGATATACTTAGGTATCCTTGCCAAAAGCTTAAATACCAAGTCATGAGTAAGTTCTCCATGTCATTTAATTCTATTAATACCATATCTAGCTTTGTATTTTGTATCCTGGTCCAATACCTCCCAAATCCATTCTCACATGTTTTCCTGATTGCTATCGCTACATATTAGTTAGGTTGCAATTATTTCGGTGTGTAAGTTATCTCCCCTGAAACACAGAGTGTTCCTTTCCACTAGTTATGGACTGGAGGAATGAGGATTAGAGGGGACAGATGTTGGGAAACAGAGTGTCATTTTGTGAGACACTTTCCTCATGAGGTTGTTGTGTGATTTCCAGGAAAGGGGATACTGATTTCCTTTGGCAAGTAATAAAAGTTGCTTATCTTCGCCTGGAAGATTCAGGAGGCTCAGGAGATTTAAGATTCTCACATTCATTTACCTAGGTACACTTGACCTTTGAACAATACAGATGTGAACTGCATGGGTCCACTTATATGCAGATTTTCTTCCACCTCTACCACCGTTGATGCAGCAAGACCAACCCCTCCTCTTCATCTTCCTCCTCAGCCTACTCAACCTGAAGATGAGGACGAAGATTTTTATGATAATCCACTTCCACTTAATGAATTGTAAATGTCTTTTCTATTCCTTATGATTTTCTTCATAACATTTTCTTTTGTCTGGCTTACTTTATTGTAAGAATACAGTATATAATACACAGAATATACAAAATATATGTTAATTGACTGTATGTTATCAGTAAGGCTTCCAGTCAACAGTAGGCTATTATTAATAGTCGTTAAGCTTTGGGGGAGTCAAAAGTCATGCAGAGATTTTTGACTGCATGGGCAGTTGGTGCCCCTAACCCTTGCATTATTCAAAGGTCAACTGTCTTCTGAATTGGGCCTTGACTTTGACATAGGACACCTATAGAGACTGTGCATTTATTCTTTTTTGCTATTATGTCACATTTTCTATTAGACTCTGGGCCTAATTCTCAAGTCTGTCTTGCAGCTTCAACCAAATCTTAGAAATGTGTAGAGAGATTAATATATTATGACCAATTTGGGTCTATTTCAGAATTTTGAAATTGGTTTATTATTTACAAAATCAATTAGTGTAATTTACATTATCAGAATACAGGAGAAAAATCATACAGTAATCTTAATAGATGCAGAAAAAGCATTTGATGAAATTCAACATCCATTTGTGATAAAAACTAGCATTAGAAAGAAAATTCTTTAGTCTTCTAAAAGGCAACTACAAATAAATTAGAGTAAATATCATGGTAAAATGTTGAGAGCTTTTTCTATGATATCAAGAACTTGGCGAGGATATTTGCCATCAACACTTCTATTCAACTTTGTACTGGAGGTCCTACCTAGTGCAGTAGGGCAGAAAACTATAAAAGATTTTTGAGAAAAATTAAGGACCTAAATAAATGGAGGTATATACCATATTTCCAAATTGGAAGACTCAGTATTATGAGACTATAATGTCTCTCAGGACTTCGAATGGGGTTGCATTTATGTATCAATTCTCTCCAAACTGATCTATTTAAACTGATCTATAAAAATCATTTTGGAGAGAATTGATATATATATTCAATCCCATTCAAAGTCCTGATTTCATTTTTAGAACTTGACAGATGATTCTAAAATTAATATGGAAATGTAGAAATGCTGGAATAGCAAAGACACTCATGGCAGCATTATTCATAATAGCTAAAGAACTGGCAACAATCCTCATGTACTTTAATTTTAGAATGGAAATTTAAATATAAACTTCAACTCAAAATAATTTATGTTCTTTTTATACAACAGTGAAAGCGAACAAAGTTCAGCTACACTGAAGAACTGTGAGCCAAATAAACCTCTTTTCTTTATAAATTATCTAGCCTCAGGTATTCCTTCATGGATGAATCTCACAAATACAATGTTTAGTGAAAGAAGCCAGGCACAAAAGAATGCGTAATTACTATTCCATTTACATAAAGTTTAAAATATAGGCAAAATTAACATTTATGTGGTAAAATTGAATAGAAACAATGAAATGATTATCATAAAAGGTGTTTATCTGAGCAAGAGAGAGGAGGTAGTGGTTCGGAAGAGCCATGAGAGTGACTTCTGGGTCACTGACAATGTTTTATTTTTTGATGTAGTGGTAGTTACATTACTGCTCATTCGCAATCAGTTGTTGAGCTGAGCATTTCTGTTTGTATACTTTTCTATATGTTTGTCATATTTCATGATACAAAAAGTATAAGGAAAACATAATCTTGTTTTATAGTCTGTATTTAATAATTCCAATTTTTATTGGTCTGTTTCTTTTGTCTCTTATTTTAGCTGCTTCTCACTAATGTTTATCTGATTCTTTGTGTGTTTGTATATGTATTTGAAAAATAATTTTCATAAACAATTTGAGACTTATGGTGAAGGAACCTTCTCTGGAGAGGATCTATATTTGCATCTTCCAAATATATGGGGGTGCTATGATTAAGGATTTCCTTGAACCAAGTTCAAAGCTTAAAGTTCTTCTCTCGGAGATCCAGGTGTTTTGGACTCATGCTGAAAATCCATGCAAAAGTAGGTCCATCCTCCTTCTTTGGGGGTCAGTCACCCTTCCTTTGGGAACCCAGTTTACTGTGGGAGTGTCTCTTTTTAGACCATTTTAGAAGGTGGATGAGCAGGGACTTCTTAACAATGCTTAACCATATGCTTAATATGCTTATATCAGATTACCTTGAGTTTTGAACACTGTAAAAATTATCACAGTTCTACTTTTTATCTGACCTATTTCTTTCTTAAAAGTCTATCTTTCTGAGGGACAATTTTTTTTTCACAGAGTCTTCCCAAGGATTATTAAAATATTGTCCAAAATAAGGCCTCTATCAGATCTAAATGAAGAGATAACATAAGAAATGGTTCCTTTGTCAATTATTATTTCTGTGACTTAGATTGATTCTACCTCAGGAATGATAGAACAGACTTCTCACATCAATTTTCTTGAAATCAAACTCAGAGGCAAGAGGCTCTTCAAAATCTCCTTTGAGGGCTTTCATTGAGGAGCTTCCTATCCATTTTTCAAGCTCTGGTTTAGAATTATGCCACTCAGCCTTTTGCTATGGGATATGAAAAACTCACTCTTAGAAAAGATAAGAAAGAGGTAAGTAGAGTGTCTAGACTTAAGGATAAATACTCTATCAATTTGTTTATAGTGAATTGAAGTCTAGATAATTTCTGTGTAAAGTCTTTGTGGAAATAGTCTCAGATATATGTATTGGTGTAGGCAGAAATTCTGAATTTTTGTTCAAGCGGGCAGCTGCAAGCCAACAAGAAGACCTAGTCTTTAGGTATTAATATAAAGACTCAGTAAAGTAAAAGCACTGACCCAAGGGTGAACTTGATTTGATAATGTTCTTCCCTGAGTATGAGAGGTGTCCTAAGTGAGCCCAAATTCACTCAGGGTGAACCTAGGCTGGAAAGTATAAATAATTCAAGTTTGAATTAAAGTATGGGAGCTAGGCAATACCTTGAATATTAGCGTATTTAATGTGCATATAAGTCTTAATGAAAATGAATTAATCCTAACATAATTTACATCTTAGATGTATCCTTGAAGCTCCCAGGAGATAGATGCTCCAATCCCAGTGAAATTCTTATTTTAACTGGTCTGGAGAAATAAGAATGTGCTTGCAGAAATATTGATTGAAGAGTCTTAGAGACTCAAAAGGTAATCTAAAAGTACTACAGGTCAAAATTCTTAAGTAAAAAGTGGCCAAATCTATCCTCAAAGAACTTTTTATATATTCATACTCATCTGGAAAAAAATTAAGAGTCTGGTCAAGAGATGGCAGAAGATATAGAAATTAAAATTCAGACAACTAAAAAATTTGTTATTTGTGTTGGTTCTTCATTTGTCATTTTATTTTTTATTTTTATTTTTTTGCCAGTTTAAACTATAGCATATTGTAGTATGTATAAATTTGTATTTAAAGGCTAGGATTTCAGGGAATAACAGACGCTGACAAGGATGCGAAGAAAGGGGAAACTTCATATACTGTTGATGGGAATGTAAATTAGTATAGCCATTATGGAAGACAATATGGAGATTCCTCAAAAAACTAAAAATAGAATTACCATATGATCCAGCAATCCCACTACTGGGTATATATCCAAAAGAAAGAAAATCAATATATAGAAGAGATATCTGCATTCCCATGTTTATTGCAGCACTATTCACAATAGCCAAAATGTGAAATCAACATAAGTGACCATCAATGGATGAATGGATAAAGAAAATGTGATGTATATACACAATGGGATATTATTCAGCGATAAAAAGAATGAAATCCTATCACATGCAGCAACATGGATCGAACTGGAGGTCATTATATTAAATGAAGTAAGCCAAGCACAGAAAGATAAATATTGCATGTTCTCACTCATATGTGGGAGCTAAAAAAGTGGATCTCATGAAGATAGAGAATAGATTGGGGGTTACCAGGGGCTGGGAAGGGTAGAAGGGAAGAGAGATGAAGGGAAGTTGATTAATGGGCACAAATACACACTTAGAAGAAGTAAGATATGGTGCTCGACAGATCAGTAGGGTAACTGTAGTTAACATTAATAAATTGTACATTTCAAAATAGCAAGAAGAGAATAATTCAAATGTTCCTAGTGTAAAGAAAAAATAAATATTTAAGGTGATGAATATCCCAATTACCCTGATTTGATTATATGAATATATCAAATTATCACATGTGCCCTGAAAATATGTATATCTAATACATATAAATTTTAAAAAGTAAAAAAATATATTAATAAAGAAAAGGATTTGAGTCTTCTAAAAGAGCTATGACATTTGGGTTCTGTAATGTATACTGGTAGATGACCAACTAAAGGAAGTTTAAAATGGAAGTTTAATTAAAGTCTCAAATAATGTATATTTGGAAAAGGTACATTCCAAGCAGTCAATTAAATGCTTAATTTTAAAAAACGTCTTGCGTTGATAAAATATATAAAGTAACTTATTTTAAAATTTGTACTTGGAAGAATGACTACATATGAATGTTTTTGCATGATAAACTAAAATGGAATACATATATCCATTTAAAGATAAATCTGTAAACATTAAAGCTAAGATGCTATTAGGAATTAAACTATAACTGATGATTTTATTTTTCAGTAATTTCATGGAGATGGTGCTGGAAGAAGCACTGAGGGCAGGAAGGCAAATCCATACCCAGAAAAAATGTCTATGCCAGTAAGGCAAGATCCCTGCCTCATCCATGAATCCAGTGTAATTAACCTGCTATCCAGTGACTGGCTATGAGTGGAAATGTGTCTTCCCCAAAGAATGAATGTTAGATTCTTAACCCACAGGACCTTAGAATGTGATGTTATTATATTTGGGGATAGGGTCTTAACAGAAGTAATCAAGTTAAGGTTATCATTGAGATCATTAAGGTGAGCTCTCATTCAATAAGACTGGTGTCCTTATAAAAAGGGGAAATTTGGACACAGAGACAGACACACAGAGCAAAGATTATATAAAGATACACAGGGAGAAGATGGCCATCTTCAAGCCAAGGAGAGAGACCTGGAAATGATTCTTCCTCACAGTCCTCAGAAAGAACCAACCATGCTGACACCTTGATTTTGGGCTTCTAATCTCCAGAATTGTGAGACAATAAATTTCTGTTTAAGTCATCCAGTTTGTGGTATTTTGTTAAGGCACCCTAGAAAACTAATACAAAGGCAAACCCATACTTCTGGCCAACTTTCCTTCCAGGAAAAATGAATAGTCAGATGTATTTCCTTTCAGATGGAGCTTCCTTCCCTTCTGTTCTTTGAGCCAGTCTTGCGGGATATAATGCTCTGGAAGTCTCTATATAGCTTGTACCAGATTTTTGTGTGGCAATATTTCTAAATCAGGCTCAAATTTTCCTTAGTTTCTGATCACAGGAAGCCCTCAATGAGCCCATAGATGAATCTTGAAAGAAAGGTGGTAATGCAGCAGCGGTAGGTGCATTGCTAGTATAAACTACCCACTCGTGAAACGTACTTAAGCTTTCCAGATCTGCTCATGTATGATCTAGTGTCACCACTTCCACTTGAAGATGGAGGCAAGGTCTGATCTGAGATGATCCCACAAGGAGTTGGGAGCTGAAGAGTACCTGCTGACAGCACTCCTGGAACTCCCAGCAGCACTCCCAGAAACAGGTCCTTCATGCGAGGGGGATCTGAGTGGTACATCTCCTTGTCCTTACAGTACATTCTCTGTGCTGCTCATATCCTCTACATACATGTTCAGGAGCTCCTTCACGATTCTGGTGGGTCTCTCTTCCTGGAGGAAACTTAGGAGAGAAAGTTAAATGGGATGAATTCTAGTTCCCACCACCGAAGCTGGTCTCAGGATTACAACTGATAATCATCCTCTCCCTTCTCCATTATCCATTCTAGGTTTCCACTCACCTTCCATTAGCAGATCTTCCAGTCACAGTGGTTTGTCTGGTGTGTAATCCAGACTTTCATCCCTGAGAAATCCAAGGCCTGGTCAACATGCCCTTCTCAATCTGGGATTGTTTCAATTATCCACTTATTAAATGATTGGGCAGGGGTGTACCAGGAGGCACCCAAGTGGGTCAGCTGGGTGCCAACCATATTTTTCCTTGCCCATATTGTGTAACAGCAGCCCTACTTCTTTCTGATGATCAGAGTCAGTTACCCCTGCCAAGATGGTGACTCTTCTTCTTCTTGTCTGGTGGACCCTGGTAACACAGAACCCAAAGAATAGAGGCCCCTGATTTAGCTTATAATATATTGTGAATCTTGTTGTGTCCCTTTACGGACCAGGGCTTCTAACCCCACAGAGCACAGAGTTGCAGAAATGGGAATCACAAATTCCCCAAGTAAGTCACAGGGAGCAATAGTCACTGGGGCCACTCCTACCATACAAACTGTTTAGTGATGATCTTCATTGTTAGCAGGTTAAACATTTGGGTGAGGAGGTTTACTGTAAATTTTTAAGACTTCATATTTTCCTGATGCCTCAACATACCTGTAAGCAGGCTGTGAGCACCATGTCCAGGCAGTTAGGTGCAATAGTGTGATAAGGTTGGTGCCTGCCACAAACTTCCCTTCTTGCCCTCCCCTGAATACTATAAAACACATCAATGAAATCCCCTCACACCTTCTGCTTGAGTACTTCACTCTGACCACCCATAAAGGCACTTGCCCACCGATCCCCACTCTCTTGGCTCCCCATCTGCTTGTTGAGCATGTCCCCTTGGTGATCCTTCCATGGGCCACCTGTACTTCAGAATTATCTCCTGGAAAAGACACTTGGGATAAGAACTATATACTGATATGCTGCTGGGTTGGCCCCTTGAAGCTTGAACATGATGATGGCCTACACAAGTTGGAGATGCTAGAACTGCCTTCGAGAGTATTCAAAACAGGGTCAGAAGAAACAAACATATTAAAGTGGATTTATTAGATGACACCAGAAAACTCATCCACAGAATCTTTTCTTTGGGAGATCCCAGGATATACTTACTTCACTAAAGCAATTAGGGATACACTAATGAAGGGGCATTAGTATTGTTGAAATGCTCAGTAGTGGCTGATCTCTGTAGACCAAGGTCTTTATCTGAGCTCCTTGGTGGCAATGTGGATGAGATATTTATGAAATAGTAGAAGCCAGGAGGCAGCACTTAACCATCAAAAGCAAAGCACAAGTAATTATTGGAATGAGAAGCAAGGTTGGAGTTGCTACCAGGGGCCTAATAAGCTATACTATTCCCAAGGATTAATTTTGAGCAACAAATGAGGTTGACTTATATAACCAAAAAAGTTCAAGAGCTGGTAAGCAGAAAGCCGACGATGTTGGTCATGATGGAAGACCATGATCCTTCTCTCAATTTCCACATTTGAACCAATTATCAGTCTCAGAGTCCACCAGTTGAAGGGGATTCTTGGTCCTCTTCAGGAAGGACCCTGAATAATCAATTTAAGCACAAATATGATATACATTTCACACACTTTGGGGCCACTCTCCAAAGGGACCTATGACCATTTACCAGATTAACTATACCAAGGAATGGGGATGATCCAGATCTTTTGAAGGCTGGTGGATACAGAGTCAAGCTGACACTGTTACTGGGGGTCTAGAATGTCATCATGGACTCCTTGCTAAAGTGAGAGCATATGTTGGCCTGCTGATAAATGGAGTCCTGGTCCAAATGTTCATCATATTGGGCCCAATATATCTGCAGGCCTATCTTAGGATAATTTTCCCAATTCCTGAGTGCATAATTAGGATGTATATATATAGTAGCTACCAGAAATTGTATATTATTTCCCTCTGGAGTAAAAACAGGGAGGAATCTCCTGAAACTGTTCTCTCCCAGAGCCATGACAATAAAATTATAAGTAATATCACACCTCTTACATATTGGAATTGCAGAGATTAGTGCCACTCTCAGAGACTTAAAGGATGCAAAGCAGTAGTTCCCTGTTCAATTCACCTGTATGACCTTTACAGAAACAAAATGAATTTTTATGGATGACAGTAGACTATTATCTACTATCAATTGGACCCATGGAAGTGCAGGGGTATACACAAATTACATGGACAGGCCACACTCCTGTTTGACCTCTCTCATCCAGATGGATAGTTTGAATCACCTATTGGAATTTAGGAAATCTTTGTCCTTAACCATCCCAGGCTTGCAGTGGACCTTGGGGTAGGAATGGAGGCTATGCATGTCTAGAAGCAAGGGCTCCCACTCATCAAAGCTTATCTAGCTATATCCACTGCTGAATCTCTGGATCCAAAAGACCAATACTGAGTCCTTAATGTGATATCATTGTCTGAGGAGACGAACAGCCACTCAGTGGTAAATTGATTATGTCAGACACCCTTTATCCTGGACAGAGAAGTAATTTGTTCATACTTAGACTGATGTTTATTATGGATATGAATTTTGCCTTTTCTACTCTCAATGCCTCTGTCAGTACCATAATCTGAGAATTTTTTTTTTTTTGAGACAGAATCTCACTCTTTTGCCCGGGCTAGCGTGAGTGCCGTGGCGTCAGCCTAGCTCACAGCAACCTCAAACTCCTGGGCTCAAGCAATCCTTCTGCCTCAGCCTCCCGAGTAGCTGGAACTACAAGCATGTACCACCATGCCTGGCTAATTTTTTCTATATATTTTTAGTTGTCCGATTAATTTCTTTCTATTTTTAATAGAGACAGGGTCTCGCTCTTGCTCAGGCTGGTTTCGAACTCCTGAGCTCAAACAATCCGCCCGCCTCGGCCTCCCAGAGTGCTAGGATTACAGGCGTGAGCCACCATGCCTGGCCGGAGGATTTTTAAAAATACTGTATTTATTGTGTCGTTCTCAATATAGCATCACCTTTGGACCAAGGGATGCATATTGTGGTACAGTGGGCACATGATTATGAGGTTCACCAGTCTTACCTCATACTCCATCATACTTTCTGCCCTGATAGGGCATTATAATGTCCCTAAAAGGTTCAGCTAAGGCACTAAACCCTAAATTTAAGGTTTTTCTTGGGGACTAAACCCTCTATGATTGGGTCACTGTGCTCCTTCATTCTATGTGTACATTGAACCAATGGCCATTGTGCTATGTTCCCAATAGCACAATAATATATGTGTAAGATATACTCTATATTACCATATCATATAGAATATATGGGAATCAAAGAGTAGAAGTAGGATGGGCCCTCTCATCAAGGATCCCAGTGACCTACCTGAGAAATGTGTGTTTCAAATCCTCACAACTCCAGACTATATGATTAAAGGTCCTAACCCTCAAAGGATGATGCTTCCATCAAGGTACATAGTAAGGATTTCACTAAACCTAAAATTATGACTTTTCCCTGATAATTGGGGGCATCTCATGCCAGTATACAAGCAGGCAAAAAAAAAACTTAATTACTAGACCAGTAAGATAATTGGTTCTTGATTATCTTGAGGATTTAGGGTTGTTGCTTTATAATGATGGCTTGGAGGAGCATATCTGGAACTCAGGAGACTTACTGGGTGACTCTTGGTGCTTCTATGCCTATTGATAACAGTCAATAGGCAATTACAACAATGATAGCCTGATAAGAGCAAGGTCCCAGAAGCTCATATCTCTCAGGGATGAAGATCTGGGTCATACTACCAGCCAAGCCTCCTAGACCAATAGAAGCACTTGTCATCAATGAGGGGAATCTAGATTGCATGGTGAAAGAGGGATACAAGAGTTTTTGGACTAACTGTAGCATTGGAATCTGGAAAATCTTTTAATTTTAACATTTAAAAAATATTTTGTGGCCAGTTGCTACCTTGAAGCATCAGTAATAGAGTGGACTTAATGTATGGCACAAGTGATTGGTAGAAGATATGGACTGTAGCAGATGCTGTTGATGTCCTATCCATGGTCTCTTGACCCACATAAAAGTTCAATTTTATTTCTGCTACATTGTTAATTTTCTACTGCAATAACTTGTTTTTCTGTCTGAGGGATTTCTCTGGTATCATAAAAATTTGCTCAACTCACAAGCAGGGCATCTCAGAAGTTCCAGGAATTAAATACCCTTTTAGTAAACCCTCAACCAATGAGGGTTGAGAGTTGATGGAATAAATACTGTGTCCCTCTATGGGACATTTCTTTGACACATTCAACACAGAGTTCCCAGTGGAATTAAACTCCATATGTACATGCGGATAACCCATTTATTGTCCTGTCTTTCAGTGGTTTTTCTCACTTCTCTGTCTCAGTTTCCCCCACTCTCTCCCTGTGATTCCTGAGATCAGCTCCCAAGCAAATTATCTGTGCCCAAGACTTTCTTATAGAGTCTTGTTTTAGGAGAATTCAGAGTAAGACAAGCAGAAGGAAATATTCCTCTTCAATTTTGCCTTATAAACTCATGTGTGTATCCAATTGGTGGAACCTAATTTGATCCCATAATTCTAGCTGCAAAAGTGTTTCAGAAATGTGCTTTTTGGATTTACATCTTCTACAATTCACTGGAAGGAGGTGGAATGCAGGCTGAGCAAGCCAATCCAGGGTCCTTCACATTATTAAAAATGTGGCCCAAGAAATTGAGTTTTTGAGCCAAAAAGAGGAACTAAATTATCCCTACTTCGTTAGAAGATGTTCTTTTACAGTATTTATAATTTAAAATGTGGGGACTTCTATATTAAATATTTCTCTAATAATTTTAAACAATAATCATATGGCATTTTAGTTCCTCTAATATTTTCTGACAATTTTAATTTGGGGTTAAGACTAAAATATTACTAAATTAATAAATACCTGTATTTATAGAGACTTAGAATAAGAAAATCTTGGAGTTCAACGCAAAACTGCCTCAAATGTATAAACAATGTAAAATAGTAAAACATATGTTTACAAAAGCAGATCTGCAATTTAGCTCTAAAAGTCAAAAGAGAATTTTAAGCAAAACTTCCAAATCATGTTTTTCTATATCTTCCTTCTCATGTAAGTGGTGTGTATTACTACTGTTATATGTTTTACTTGCTAGCACTATGAATATCAAGTTCTCTACTTCTGGACACACAGGAGGATTGCACGTCTCTGTCACCTTCAAATGAGGCATGACCATGTATATTAATTTTGCTGGTGGAAGGGATGAATCACTTCAGGAAGAAAGTATTTATTTATATTCCAATCTCCAACTCATTCTTTTCCTGCAGCAATTTTAGAAAGAACATATTGATAATGAAATGTCATAAGATCTAGGTAACCTGAAATGCTCATCTATCACATGAAGGATAGCTTCTTTGAAGAATTGTCTGGACTGGCATAGACTTTGTATGAGGAAGAAATAAACTTTTGTTTCATTAAGACACCAAAAGTTTAAAATTGTTTATTACTGTCGAAAGACCTAGCATAAAGGTTAATTGGATTCATCTAAATTGTGCATTTTAAGAATACATACATTTGTTAATTCTATTTGGACTATAACCTTGAATTCGACTGGTAGTTATTCTTCAGTTTAAAACCAAGTGTTTTGAGTGTCCACCTATCAAAATATTCTAATAATAATAATAGATTATCTATTCTTATAAGTAGTGGGATACTGGATTGGTTTATGTAGCAAGAACTAATGTACATATAACTCTAAGTTATAGGTGGGACAGATTCTGGCTACATGAAATTCCTATACATGACTGTGGAGAACAATTGCTTATGTTTTTTGCTTATCTCACAGTGTGGTCTGGTACAACTGACTTAATTTACCCTCCATTACCTAAACACTGATATCTAGTAAGAATTAATAGCAGACATACATCATTCAAATGGGAATACTGAGTCAAAATTCTAATACATTCACAATAAAATTAAATTTAAGATTGTACTAAAGTATACCTTAGGTAAATTTTTTATAACCACAGAAAATTTAAAATTTACATATAATTAAAAGCACCTAATTGACTTTATATCATTTGTAAGATACACATAGACGATGCCACAGAACTAATTATGATGTTAAATATTGCTACTAATCCAGAAAATTTATGGACTTTAACATGGACTTAATTTTAATAGATGTTAAACATTAATCAAATAATTGGGTTAGTTTTAATCAAGATTTTCAGTGAAAAAATTATATGGCTCAGAAAATTATGTAAGAAGGCTGATTGTGTTATAATTTGAAAGAGGTATTTCTTCATAAAGTATAGTGTAGCCACTGAATAATGCAATAGGGCAACAAAATTAGTTGTTTGCTCATTTTTTTCTGAAACATTGCATGACTCAGGGAAACACAGCCTCTAGAAATATTGTGAGAACTACATGTTCATTATAGAAATTAGACCTTTCACAAATGTGAAGAAAAGGGAGTCAGAATATTAGGAAGTCTTCAATCATGATATCCTGAAACAGTGGTATGAGTGTATAGGTTTAAGCTTGCAAGGAAATTCAAGCAGCTATGCAAGTCTAGCCACCAAAGTGGGATCATGAAGGATGAGCTCATGGAGGTGATTTTTGAAGCTATCATCTCTGAGGGAACTGAAATTAAGTGCTTGGTGATGAGCTCAGTGCTGATGTTCAACACAGCCAGTAGTCAGGAAGACAAGCTTAAAATTTGGAACTGCTGAGTACTTCTGGATCTGTTTGTCAATCTGCTACTGCCACATCCTTTTGAGATCTATGTCCTCTTCATTTCTGCATTCCAAATCTCATTCATTTTCCTCTTTTGTCCAACTTTAACCTGTATACAGTAAAGAGGATTCAAGAAAATGCATTTCTAAGCCTCATATAACCCAGTCTAGTACAACCATCATTATTCCTATGTTTCATCCTCATGATGACAAAGTCTCTCTTTTCAACTTGAAGTGTTGTGTCCAACTTGAAGTTCTGTATCCAACTTGAAGTAGTAGCAAAATACAAAATGCTAAATTACCAAGTCAGATGAAGCTGTCCTTTTCCAATAACTATGTATTGACCAAGACAATTAATTCTAAAATACAATTGCTACAAAGCATGTTGAAGATACATCTTTCCACAGTATAGATCAATAACCTGAAAAATTCTGAGTTTTCTTAGTAAGGAAGAAAGAGAGAATAGATATCAGGTAGGCAAATACCATGATCTGCTACAGTAAACCAGAAAGAAAACCCCAACAAGTAGGAAAGTCAATATCACAATGACCACATGCATTGAATATAATTGAAATTAATTAGAAACAAGAAGAACACTAATTATAAATATGCTTACTTGCATATTAAAAATATACCTTACTTCAGCCATAGGTCTAAGGAGACTTCACAATGGAAATGGAACATTTTTATAAATGAAGCATAAGGAAAATATACATATCAAAAGATGTGTGATATATCTGAAAGTGTATTGGAAATAATAGGTATCATTATAGAGGTTTTTATTAAAAAATAAAAACTATAAATTATGAGCCAAAAGTCCACTTCCAGGATGAGACTCTGATAAAGCACTTCCATATGTACAACATTTTAAAGATTTCTCTTCTGGTATCAATTTTTCATGCATAGTAAGAGATGTATATGAAGGGTTTCCCACATTAATTACATTCATTGGGTTTCTTTCCTATGTGAGTTTGATTATGTCTTTGAAAATATGAGGATAAACTAAAGGATTTTCCACATTCTTTACAGTCATATCTTCCAGTATGAGTTCTCACTTTAAGGTTTCCCCACATTCTTTGCATTTATACTATTTTTCTTCAGTATGTGTTCTCACATGTGCTGTAAAGTGTGAGAGATTATATTTTTTCACATTTCTTGCACTTACATGGTTTCTCTGTAATGTGAATTTTACATTGATTTGAAAGAATTAAGATTTTCCTACAATACTTATATCAATAAAATTTCTCTCCAGTGTGAGTTCTCATTTGTTTTGTAAGGGATGAGGAATAACTGAAGACATTTCTGCATTTCATACATTCACTGAGTGCATTAGTCAGGGTTCTCCAGAGAAAGAGAATGGATAGGAGATAGATAGATAGATAGATAGATAATAGATGAAAGAGGATATATAACAGAAATCAACTCACATGATTATGAAGGCTAGGAAGTCCCACAATATGCTATCTTCAAGCTGGAGAACCAGAGAAGCCAGTGGCATAGCTCAGTCCAAGTCTGACAGCCTGAGAACAAACAGGGCCACTAGTGCAAGTCCCAGAGTTAAAAGGTCACAGAAACCAGACTTCTTATGTCCAAGGGCAGGAGAAGATGGATGTCTGAGCTTCAGAAAAGAGATATAATTTGTCTTTCCTTTGCCTTTCTGAGCTCTCCACCGATTGGATAGCATCCAACCACATTGAATGAGGGCAGATCTTCCTTCAATCCACTTATTCAAATGCCAATCTATTCTGGAACCACCCTCACAGACATATCCAGAAATAATGCTTTACCAGCTCTCTGGAATTTCCCTTAACCCAATTGACATGTAAAATTAACCATCACACAGTGATTCTCTCCAATGTGCATTATTATATGTATAATAAAATGTGAAGAATAAATGAAGGATTTCTCATATTGTTTACAATTATAGGGCTTCTCTCCAGAGTTTGTATTCACATGATAATTAAAAGAGGAGGGTAAACTAGAATTGCCTACATTCCTTGCACATATAGGGCTCCTTTCTGTTTTTTCTTACTTGTAGAGTAAGTTGTGAGGAATAATAGAAGGCTTTTCCATATTCCCTATATTCATAAGTCTTTTCTCCAATGTTAATTCTTCATGTATGGTAAAGGATGTGGAAGAAATAAAGAATTTCTCACATCTTTTATATTCATAAAGTAATTTTCAATATGAGTTCTCACATGTGTTCTAAAGGATGAAGGGCAATTGAAGATTTTTCCACATTTTTTGCAATCATAGGATTTATCTCCAGTGAGATTTTAATGTTTCCTAAGAGATCAAAGAGAATGAAAAGCTTTTTCACATTCCTTATTTTCATAAGGCTTATCTCCACTGTGAGTTCTTACATGTACAGCAATAGATAAAGAATGAATAAAGGCTTTCTTACGTTTTGTATATTTATATACTCTTCTCCAATGTTTATTTTGCACAATTCGTAAGATACAAAGAACATATGAAGGGTTCCCTATATTCCTTACATTGATAGAGTATGTGTCCACTGTGTGATTCTATATGTGCCTTAACAAGTGAATGATCAATGAAGGGTTTCTCACACTCCCTGAATTTACGTAATTTCCCTTAAGTATGACTTCTCTGGTGCACATTTAGATTTGGAATCTAGCTGAAGGCTTTTTCACATTGATTATCCTCATTATAGTTCTCTCAAGTTTGGAAAAGTTTCTACACAGTAGATATTAAGGTCTTTTTGAGAGGTTTTCAAATTTGATTATTTCGTTATTATGGTCCTCCACCATATGAATTCTCAAATATATGTCCGGTGTCTTGTGCTGATCCATCTGTGCTATGGCAAAAAGGATGGGGATTATATAATTGGAAGGTTTTTACATTGTAGTTGAAGTAGCATAATACTAATTTAAGGTAAACTGTGACAAGAAAAGGCTGTGTATTGTTATTCTTAGAAGAAATATTCCTGAAAATGTTATAGCTAAAGAGTCAATTGAGGATATAAAATGGAATACCAAAAAATACACAATTAAGTCAAAAGAAAACAGAAAATGAGAAACAAAGGAAAGAAAACTGAGTGTACAAATAAAAAATGCAATAGATACACCATATAAATAATAATATTATATATAAATGGAACAAACTTTCCAATTAAAGGCAAAAATATTAACACTGGATTAAAAAGCAAGATCTAACTCTATGTGGTTTACAAAAGATGCTTTTTAATATAAAGACGGGTTGAAAATAAAAGTATAAAAAAGATATATTGTGCAAACCTTAAGCATAAGAAATATGGCTTGACTATATTAATATCAGACAGGCTAACTGGAGACTAAAAGGGACATTCATAATGATCAATATCAATTTATCAAGAAAATAAAATAATTCTACCAATCTGCACATTAATAATAGAGCTTCAAAATACATGAGGTTAAAACAATGCTAGAACTGAAAGGAGAAATAGACAAATTTATAATCATAGTTGAAGATTTAATAGTTTTCTTCTAGTAATTGATAAAACATGTAGAAAAATGTTAAGAATAAAGATTTAAGCAACATTATCAAGCAACTTGGTTTAATTCATATTTATAGAACACTATACCCAACAACTGTAGATTACATATTTCATTCAAGTGCACATAAGAAACTCAACATGATAACTTATATGTTGGATAATTTTTTAATGACTCAATAAGTTTCAGAGGATTTAAATTATACAGAGTATGCTCTCAGACCAAAACAGAATTATTTTGGATATCAAAAATTATATCTTCAGATATTTAAAAATTAAGCAACACACTTTTAGTTAAGCCAAAGGTCAAAGAAGAATATGACAGGATGATTATAGATAAATTCAAACTGAATGGTAATAAAAACAAAACACATCAAAATTCATGAAATGCAGATTAAGTAATTTATATAGAGAAGTTTATATCTTTAAG
>NW_012147908.1:3433707-3442486 GCF_000956105.1 Propithecus coquereli
ATAATGGAAAGTCTTCAAGTCAATGATCTAAGCTATTAGAGAAGCAAGAATAAGAAGAGAAAACTAAATTCAAAATAGGTAGAAGAAATAAATACATAAGAGTGGCATCAATAAGATAGAAAACAGAAAGTAATTGGAAAAGTAGCAAAGCCAAGAGTTGGTTTGTTTTAAAAGATTAATAAAATTGATATACTCACAGCAATGCCAATAAAGACAAAAGGAAGGAAAACTTAAATTACTAATATCCAGAGTGAAAAGGAGGCATCACTGTAAATATATTGAAAGGACGACAAAGGAATATCATCAATAGCTTCATGCCAATAAATTCAGCATCTTAGATAAAATAGGCAAATTTGTTTTCAAAACAAGTTACCAGCTGACACAAGAGGAAACAGAAAATCAGAATTGCAGTATATCAGTTTAAGAAATTGATTTTGCAACTCAAAATCTTCTCACAAAGGAACTGTCACTCATGGATGGCTTCTGCAGTAATTTCTATCAAAACCATAAGTAGATTAATAAATATCTAAGACAAACTCTTTCATAAAATAGAGGAGGAGGAAGAAACAATTTCCAACTCATTTTATGAGACCAGGAGAACCCTGAAACTAAAACTTGACAAGAGTATTATAAGGAAAAAATTGTAGACCAATAGCTCTCATGAACACAGATGCAAAAATTCTCAACAAAATAAGCACATTGAATCTATCTAATAGCTAATATTTTTCACACTGCTGTATGTTACCTGAAAGGAAAACATGTAAAAAATTTGCCTGGTCAATGACAGTCATACAGATCCTGTTCTATTCCCAGTCTTCAGGACTCTACCTCATCAGATCTGCTTGGATATCTTTGTAGTCTTCTACTGTTGCTCTTGCTACCCCGTATTTGGAATGGTGAGGGACTTGTTTCAAATTTTACTGCTCAAATTCCAGCAGTGACCACTATTGCTACCACAGTGATGGCCATTTGAACTTGTAAGCTGGAAACAAACAACTGGGACAAGGGTGAGGCAAGTGTCTCAGATACAAATTTTAAGAGATTACCCAAAAACTTAGTATTAAAGATGAATACTATTTGATGCAATATTCTAAAAATTGAAATGTAATGCAAAAATCCATGAGGAACAAAATATCAAAATTTTAAATAAAGACAGGATCCACCCTGTACTTGCACACGTTGGCTTCTCTTATCTCACCCTAATCCTGATCCTGTTAGATCCTATTGTCAATTTTATTGTTTCCTCATCTTATTGGGCAAAAAATTACGATGTCTACTTTACAGTTCCTTTTCCTGGGCTGCCTTTTCAAGGCCAAAGGGCCACCAAAATTCTATATCCAATAGTATTGGGATTATTAAATTTACAAAGAGAAAATCTCCTTTAGTTTGCAAATACAACTTCTGCCATAATATGCTGTTAATGCCAACTTTATTATACACATTCATGCATTAAAGAGAAAGTATCTTAATGTGGGAAAGTTTTGTAAAAGCAATGTTACTCTGGTATATATCTCTGCATGCAGTGCATCTCCACCAACTGCTAAAGCCACCCCCAAACCACACACACACACATATGTGCACAAATGCACACATATACAAACACACAAAAATACACAAATATTCTGAGTGCATCTATGGGGTTCTAAAATTGTTTGGAGTATCATTATTCATGTATCATGATAGATTTTCTTGACATTTTGTGACTATCCTGAAAACCCGGGAGTAATGCTCTTTTTGAGGTATTCCAGACTAATCTAAGACAGACAGAAAAAGTATTAATCCTTTGTTTGTAAAGTAGGATAAAAAGGGAGTAGTACTGACACATTGAGATCTCTGGGCCTGTTTCAAAACACGTATGTGAGAAGGTTGTTAGGAATTAATCCAAATATTTTATTTGGAAAAGCTAAGAGAAAGACCAAATCTAAAAGTTTAGTAATGAATTTCCTTCTCTCATTTGGTATTGAAGTTAATATTATCTTGAAAATGGCCATAATTGCCACCATGTAACAGGACTACTCCTGAGGATTGGATGCTAGCAATAATAGCTTGCAGAAAATGTTATCTGCTGTTCTCCAGCTCATTAACAGACATGATGGGGAATATAGGTATGGGAGCAACTTTTGAAAATGCTAGAATTCACCACATCTTAAAAAAAAAAAGCCCTAGTCAGTCAGATAATGATTACTGCAGTCAGAAACATAAAAAGAACAACAACAAATTCATGTATTTAGGTCACTTTGCTATTACACCTCTTCCTCTGACATATTACTAAGGGGACATCTAGGTGTGTGAGAAAAAAGTCCACTTAAAAAGCATGCTACTTGGATGGAAATGGAAAACATTATCCTAAGAAGTATCTCAGGAATGGAAAAACAAACACCACATGTTCTCACTAATAAGTGGGAGCTAAATGATGAGTACACAAGGTCATAAAATAGTGTAAAGGACATTGGAAACTAAGAAGGGGGAGGGTGGAAGGGGGTGAGGGATAAAACTTCCCTGTCGGGTACAATGTACACTATTCTGGTGACAGGCACAGTAAAAGCCTGACTTCAGCATTCAGCATTATGCAATTCATTCATGTAACAATAACATTTGTATCCTCTTAATACTTTGAAATATAAATTTTTAAAAACATGCTCATGGCTATTGTGTTGGATGAAATGAATGTTCTAAGAAAGATTTTGAAGAAGAAATAGATGTTACACTCCTCACTGATATTACTTCCCATGTTATTGAGCACCATATATCTGTTGCCTTGATTATGAAGCAAAAGTCCTTTAATTTTTGTGGACACATAAAACACAAGAATTATGAAAAAATGTTAACTGTGATTCCCTTAACTTCACATCACTTGTGTTGGTGAATACTGACATACGCAGACATTTATTTGCCTCTCTTTTTCTAGGGAGGGCATAGATTTCCTACCCCCATTGCAATCGTGTAAAACAAATGGGAGCAGTCAGTATTAGCTGATCAACACTTAAGTGCACATATAAGAATAATATTTATTGGATGTTGGGCAGGGGGAGAGGGGAGGGGGGAGGAGGGGATGGGCATACACAAAAAATGAGTGCGATGTGCACCTCCCGGGGAATGGACACACTTGAAGCTTGGACTTGGGGGGGAGGGGGGGCAAGGGTATCATATGTAACCTAATCATCTGTACCCCCATAATATGCTGAAATTTAAAAAAAATGAAAATTTCCTGCTTCCTGGCCCCAACTTATAGCTGATATAGGCCCCCCAGGATTTCTAAACTTGGGACGAGAAAAGGCATGAGTCCAATTATAATAATAATTTTAAAAGAATGTTTAGGCTCTTGAAATGTGAGGGCATTTTTCTCCATGTGGAGGAAGCTGATCTGCAGTAAAATAATAAATCCAGCAGGTAGAAGAAAGCAAAGAACAGACAAGATAGAGAAAATGGTTTTTCAAGTACTTGTTTCTAATTGGTTTTAAGTCTTTATCCTTCATTGAGTTTTGGTTTCCAAACATATCTTAAATTATATTACATACCCCAATATCCTCTCAATAAATTCTGGGGTTTTCCTGTTGAGCTAGTTTTAATTGGGTTTCTGTTGATTAAAATCAAAAGAACTTAGATTAACACAGAGGTATTAAGTTTGCAAGAGAGCTTTCTGATTAGTATATTTTCTGTTACCATGTGGTATGAATTTCTAAAAGTCATATTCAAAAGCAGAATATAAGAGATATGCAGAAGAACATATGGTTCTCAAATATGATTCTGAATATTGAGAGCAATAGTGACAATTTCAGGAGTAATATTAGGGGACAGGCTAGTTGAATGACACAAGGTTCCTTGAAATAAAAAAAATTATTAAAAAAGCATGCTGAGGAACATCTTTGACATTCATTCTAGGTCTGCCCAAACTAGGAATGTCTGATTTCCCTGGGATAGATCAGACATTAAACAACTGTCAGATAAAAATTTCCCATCAGAAAGAGAGAGAACTTGATTTCATATGTCTTTTTATTTTATGTCAAATATTATATGAAACAATATTGAAGCATTTCTAGGACTGCCTATTTGGGAATTTTTGATCATTTTAATATCTTTGGTTCTTGACTTGCTCTCACATTTGAGAGCATACGACAGCAGGGAGTTCCCATAGCCAATAGTAAAATTTCTGCACTAATTTCCAGGCTACTGATACAGCAATGATTATTTTTTGTTACATTTCCCAGCATAAAGGCTGTAGGGTTTTGACAATATTTAATTTATGTACAAGGAGTATTGCAACGAGGCCTCTCTCTAAGTTAAATTTCCATTAACGATCACCAAGGTAAACTCTCATTGAATGTTATTTTGATTTGTTTGGGGAAAAAGACACAAACATCTCCCTAAATAGGATGGAAATACGTACATATGAAAAGAGTTTTCTGCATTCTCTTTCCTATATTGGTGCCAGATTCTGTTGGTTTTACAGGAAAGTGATCTCTTTTTTTTAGGAATAGGCATTGAGTTAACAAAAGTATACATTATCTTTATGTCTCTTTTGTTCTTTTGTGAAGAAAATGCATCATTACAGAGTTCTCATCCAGGATTGTAAAACAAATTAGGGGATTATTCCAAGGATAACTATAACACTCCATCATGACTTCATAATATCCAGTGAGTCCCCTGCTAACATGACCAAATTTTTAACTTTTAAGAAAATATTTTCTCAAAATTTAGTCATCAAAGTGGGGTCATCTTATATATGTTTAAGTAGTAGCATTAGTTAAATTTTCTAGAATAATTTCCATGTTTATAGTAATAGAAATATAAGTACCACGATGATATTTTCAACAGTGGTTTGAAGGATAGTGAAGAAATACTGCAGCTTATTTTGATTATATAAAAAATATAGTTAATGGGATTCTCAGGAAACTATTTCCCCCATTTAAATGCATTTTTGGAAGAAATTCAAATTCTCCACTTTCTGATTATTGGAATAAGGTATCTCTCACTTTATGAATGCTGTCATCGATCACGAATACCTATGTACTCTGTTTAGGAAGAAAATAAAAGCAAGGAGGGGAAATATGGAAAAAGGGTCAATGGCCTTGGATTAATACTATAAAACTCAAGTTGGAACTTATAGAAATCTTAAAGGAAGTCTATAATGTCTGGAAGAGAAAATAGGAGGGAAAATGAATGGCTATGTTTATGTTGATGAAAGAGTCTCTATCTTGGTAGTTACCAAAAATCTTTATTCACTATTCTTACATTCATTGAAAACAATGACTTGGCACTCATGTTCAAAATTGTTCCAGGTGCTATGTGTGACACAGAGGAGAATTGGTTTCTTATCCTTTCACCAGCCATAATCTACCAAAACACATGAATTGCTGATCTCCTTAAGAAGATTTTCAGGATCCGTATTTAGACAAATTTACTAAGTAAAATTTTTAGCTCTGCTACTTTCCTGCCTGTGAGAAAGACATATTCTCTGGATTGCTGCATAAACATTGTATTTCATCTTGCTCAGGACACCATTAATGCAGATTTAAAAGTATGCTTGGCATTTATCATTTCACCTTCTCATTCTATTCTCCCAAACTCAACTTTTGAAGATGCTACTAGCCATGAAGATTTCTTTGAAAATTCAATTATTTGTGTGTGTTTGCCAAATTGGGAGATAATTGAATGAAGATATAAATTCAACTGCAGTACTTCAGAGTAGTCTCCATTGATAACATCTAAGGGAAAGCAAAACTACTTTTCTCACAAGCATCTCACACATCTTAAATAGACAGCTTGGGAACTAGTCAGACAACTATGTAAAAAAGTCAAAGTGAAAAGGTAATTACCAGTACCAAGAAATGTAGCAATCCACCCAGGGAGACTTCTGCTTTCAAGACTAATCTTCCATGGCTTACAGCTCTACTCTTCGGGCTCCTGGCTCCATCCTCTAAACCATCCTTCCTTTTTCATTAGTGGTAGTACATGTTTTCAGCTAAGTAGTGTCAATAGTATGTTTCTTGCTTATAGAAATTGCGGGTACAACAGCTTTATTTAATTTGTTCTCACTATCCCTTTCAGTTCAAACTGGTTTCTGCTGATACAATATTCTCAAGAACCTTGTGGGTCTCCTGTATATATCACAGAGTTTACTTCATTAGGTAAAAGACTCCTTCACAGTTCTTTCCTGAATAATTCACTCTATATTCCTGACTTCTGCTGAGGTGACTGAAGCTATCAATGTCACATGGCTAGTCTCTTCAAAGAATCTTCCATGTGATTGACTACTCTGATCCTTTCAAGGCACTGGTAAAATGTTATCCTGCTACACCCTTGGCTTTCTCTCTAGAACATGCATTCCTGGAAGTCAATCTCCTAATTTCAACATCTTTTGCAATCTGAATAGGCTGATAATTTCCCCAGTCATCAGGCCCTGATTCCTTTTTGCATTACAGTTCTTACCACAATCTAATTCCTCTCATAATTTTTCCTCTCACATTTTACTACCAGCAGCAAGAAAAAAACAGGCTGTCCCTTCAACCATTTGTCTGGTAATCTCCTTAGCTGAATCTCCAAGTTCATTGTTTACAAATTCTTCTTTCCACATAATGACAGGACTCAAATTTAAGCTAAGTTTTCTGCCACTATATAGAAGGATTCCCTTTCCTCCACTTTCCAATAATATTTCCCTCGTGTCTGCACCCTCATCAGCAGGGACTTTAATATCCATATTTCTATACACAGTCTGTTTAAAATGATTTAGGTACTCCCTAAGGCAATATGTGTTTCTCCACCATGCTCCTCCTCTCCTTCTGAGTCCTTATTAGCAGAGGACATCATAACATCATATTTCTACTAACAGTCTGTGCAAAGCAATCTGGGCTTTTCCTATCATGCTTCTCAAAATTCTTCCAGCCTTTCCCCTTTGCCCAGTTGAAAAGCTACTTCCACATTTTTAGGTATTTGTTACAGCAGCATCCCACTTCCAGCTACCAAAATGTATATCACTCAGGGTTCAGCCAGAGAAATAGAGCCAGCAGATGTAAATTGAGAGATTTCTTGCAAGGAAGTGATTTATTTGATTGTGAAATCTGGCTAGGCAAGTCCAAAACCTGTATGGCAGGTGGTTAGCAAGGGCAGGCTGGAACTCTGGGGCACAAGCTGATGCTGCTGACCTCAGGCAGAATTTTTTCTCTATCTTAGGGAAGACTCAACTCTGCTTTTAAGGCCTTTTAACTGACTGAATAAGGCCCACCTGGATTATCTAGGCTATTCTCCCTATTTTAAGTTTAGATGATTGGCAACATTAATTCCATTTGAGCTTTAATTCCTCTTTGCAATATAATATAACATATTCATAGGTTCCAGGGATTGGGATTGGGACATCTTTGGGGGCCATTATTTTGCGTACCACATCATTCTATAGTATCTACAAAATTGAGAAGCTCCTGGAGATACAGGAGTCCTGACAAGAGTGTAGATTTTTTTTCTCTAAATCATTCAACTCCTTCACCAACCTATGCTTTAATAAATTTCATTTGGTTAACTAATCTTTATTCTACAATGTATTTTCTTTCAAATTCCTTTTCAACCAGAACAATGTTATCATCCCAAGGCAAGTAGATAGATGTTGGCATGCTGTAACATCAGAAGCTCCTCTAAGCCCAGAATTTAAAGCTCACTTAAGAATTTCCCTGGTGTAGAAAAGGAAAATTGCAGGAAATGCATTAGTTTGTCCTAGAGTCTACTGGCCTTATAGAAACTTCTTAAACATAGTTAACCTGGGTATCAGTAAACCTGTCTAGCACTCTTAACAAGATCATAACTTTAGTTAGACATAAGAAAGAATCCACAAGTCTTTTCTACATTAATTTAGATGAGAAAGAACAGATGATGCAGGTAAGTTTTTAAGAGACATCAAATGTATTTTAGAGTGAAAGTTAATGATTACAACTGTGATCTTGAAATGAACAGCTTGAAATTATCTATGTTGCTGCCTGCTGGGAAAATGAAAATCCCAATAGGGAGCTTGGAAGAAAGTAGGCATGGATAATTATGAAATGATTCCACTCCAAAGTTTTCAATAGGGTTATTGAAAACTCAGAGTTGTGCAAATAATAAAAACCAAAAGACTTCCAATATTTTAAAAATAAAGTATGATTTAAAAAGCATACATTATTATGTAGCGTCATATACTACAAAGTATACTTTTAGAATTAGAGTTACATTTATTAGGGGGGATTACCTTTCATATTATCCTTCAGGAATGAATACTAAAAATTTAATCAGAAATAGGAAATATCTTGATATAAAATATTTACTAATAATACAATAATTGGAAAGCTAATTCTGCAACAACCAGGCCAACAAGAACAACAAAAAAAGAGTAACAGTACTAAAGACAACAGTAGAGAAAAAAGGAAAACGGGTAGAATTAAACACTACTATAGAGTTCAAGAAAGAAAGCGAAAAGTAAGGAAGACAAAACTACTACAGCAAGTATGGAAGTTTCAGATACCTAATTATTCTGGAAATTCTGGTTTTCTCCTAGAATCCTGGCCCAGAATATTGGGGAAGATAGGCTTCAAAAATTTGAATTCATTACTCTCAGAGTCTCCCGTCAGACACACCTCATACTGGTAGCTCTGGGACAGGGTCCCCGTGCCGCTGACGTCTACCAGGTGGCCCGGAAAGTGGCCCTCAGGCACGGAGCAGCGACCACCCAAGGCCGCCCTGTCCCTCCTGCACAGCCGCACCGCCACGAACAGCAGCACCGAGAAGAGGAAGAGCGAGGACACCGACGCCAAGGCGA
>NW_012147908.1:3443081-3458409 GCF_000956105.1 Propithecus coquereli
GTGCCTGAGTCCCTGTCTGTGGCGCTGACGCTGCCGATGTGCAGGGCGGGGCTGTTGTTCTCTGGGACGAACAGGGTGTAGGAGGTTTGGGTGAAGGCGGGGGCGTTGTCATTGACGTCGGAGACCAGCACGGTTATGTTTTGCTCGGTTTTCATCCTGGGAGTCCCCAAATCGTTGACTGTGATGGTGATGTTATACTCGGCTCTAATCTCTCTGTCTAGCGCCCCTTCTGTTACCAGCCTGTAGAAATTTTCAACTGAAGGTTTCAGCGTAAATGGAACATTGTCCTGAATTGAGCAAACCATTTTTCCGTTTTCCCCGGAGTCTCGGTCTCGAATCCTAAACAGAGCCACTTCTGTCTCAGGGGAGTTTTCTGGAATAGGGCTGGTAAGTGATGAAATGGTTAATTCTGGGGCATTATCGTTAACATCTAGCACCTTAATAGAGACCGAGCATTTTCCAGAAAGTCCCCCGCCATCGGATGCCTCTATATCTAGCTCATATGAGGATATTGTCTCAAAATCTAGTTTTTTAATTAGTCGAATTTCCCCTGAAAGGCTGCTTACTTCAAAAGTTTTGCTTATCTCCTGAGAACTATAAAAAAGAGAGTATGAAATCTCTCCATTTGTCCCGGTGTCTAAATCCCTAGCAGAGACCTTGGCAACTAGGGAGCCTACCGGGCTGTTCTCTGGGACCTGCACCTCGTAGAGCGCCTGCGCAAACTCCGGGGCATTGTCATTGACGTCCACGACCAAGATGCGGATCTGGGAGGTGCCTGAGCGCGGTGGAGAGCCACCATCCAGCGCTGTCAGGGTTAATCTGAGCTCTGCCTGCTGCTCACGATCCAGTTCTTTGTCTAGCACCAGCTCTGGGTATTTGGAGCCATCCCCCCGGGTGCGAGTGGAAACATGGAAATAAGAGTTGAGACCAATATTGTAGTTTTGAATGTTGTTGTTGCCCACATCCAAGTCCTGAGCCTTTTTCAGAGGAAACACGCTTCCAGGAGGGCTAGTCTCTAGGATTTTCAGAACCATTTCTCTTTCAGAAAATTCAGGAGAGTGATCGTTTATGTCTCTCACCAGTAGCTCAGCTCGAAATACTTCCAAAGGTTTTTTCAGTAACACTTGGAAATGCATTACACAGGGCTCAGTGGGGCCGCACAGCTCCTCCCGGTCCAGTTTCTCACTTAGTATCAACTCCCCGGTCTGCAGATCAAGCTGCAAGCGTGGTTCGTTATCCTCAGAGACCACCCGGGCTCCCCGCGCAGATAGCTCCCCCACTCCCAACCCTAGGTCCTTGGCCAGGTTGGCCACAAAAGAGCGGCTCTCTGTTTCCTCCATCACAGAATAGCGACGGGGTTCCCAGCCTGCCATAGCCACTCCCAGTAAAAGAAGGAGAATCAGGACTTGCCTTTGTTTAGGAAAGCACTCCCCTCTGGCCTCCATCTTTCCTTCTGCACACGCCTTTTTAGGAACGGGGTCGAGAACTATCTCAGGGAGTGATGGGACTGACACAGTGATAGATCTCTCAGTTGACAAACTGTCCGGAAAGGCAGGTGAGTAACATTCTCTAGAGACTGACTGGTCCGAGCTCTGCTTACAGGCTTTTCTCTTCAGCTGAAAGAGGTCTGAAGTAAGTAGTTCCGAGCATTTAATGGGTTCTCTTTTGAAGCCTTAGCCTGCAGCGCCACCATGCGTTGTCTTTACTTCAAAACGAATTGCTACAATTGTTCTATTCTCTCATCTATTCTAAAGAGTTTGGAAATTGGGGGAGATAATGTAATCACAAAGTCATGTAATTATAATTTTCATTCCTTTATTCAAAGAAGTGTTATTGATCTCTATGTGCCAGGCTCTGAAATACGTCAGTAAACAACCTAGACATGGTCCCCAGCGTCTATTGTCTGTAGTCTGGGTGGGGTGCTCAGAGGGAAACTGAGAAGTGAAAGAAGACATAAAAGTGATCAATCATCTTGCAGAAACTAATAACATATAGCCATGTGATTTCTTAAAATTCTCTCTGCAAAAAAGAACTAATTCCTCTATATTTCTTTCAAATTCTAGGCAGTCTACGTACTAGAATTGTGGCCCCTATTGGTCGAATTACATCAAGGAAAAAGCAACAAGTTCATTCCAATGTGGTATCCTCTCTACATAAAGTCAGAGAGTTTCGATTTTATGAAACTTTCAAACTGTGGGAAAATGCGTGAGGGCACTTCCTATATGTCTGATCCTGTTTTTTCGCCCTAGCATTTATTACCATCTGACATAGTATAGATGTACATACTTGTTTCTCTTCTGTGTCACACCTGAGTGTTTGTTTTGTTCACTGCTGCATATCCAACATCTAAAATAATCCCTGGCACAGAGTAGATAGTCAACAAATATTTCTTGAATAGATCCATTAATAAATCCAAATTAATTTAATAACTTCTGACATGGAGGTTCTCCTCCTACACAGAAGTCCCCTCTTTTGCTGGGATCCCAGTTTTTTATGTAACCTGGATAAACGAGACAGCATATTCTCAAGTAGCTATTTTCTATGCTCTTTTGAATTTGAAATAGCTCAGAATGATCTAAAATGTCCTTTAATTAATGGCAAAATACCCTGGCTCCCCCTAAGCAAAAGGATATATTATAAAAAGAAAGAACAAAGCAACCAGCTTATGGTGATCCTAAAAATAAGGAATACATCTCTTGTAGACACACATTTTACATTGTCAATGTTATTTTATACTAATGCTATTATGATACTAATGATATTCAAACTATTTCTTATATAGTAAAATTTTCTTAGAATTTGTACTAAACACTGCAAAGCCTGTACCATTGGAAAGACCTTTCAATTCTTCTCAAAACTGTATATTCTAACAAAATCTTCTGCATGTCCCTTACAAACTATTAATATTTTACAACCTTTTTGATTCCTGATTATATTAATATGAAAAGCCACAATAAAAACTCAAATTAATAGTAAGGAAGGTCTAACTTACTAACCAAGAATATCTAACATGCTTTTGACAACAACAAAAAAACTCACTTAGCTATCTTAATTAGAGGGAAATTTATTAACAGAGCACATATTTGTCTCTAAAAACCCGAGGAGAAAGCAGACTTGGGAAGGACTGGAAGATCTACAACAGGAAAATTTACAATAAGGTCACTCTTTTGGCATCTCCTTTTTTTCTTGTCTCTCTTGGTAGATAGACTTTCTGTACTTCTTTCCATATATTTAGCCAAACATGACACCACTTTCTTGTTAAGTTCCTAACAGAGAGACTATATCTGGTTTCTAAAGCTATTTTCTTAAATAGAGAGAATCAGATTGGACCAACTTGGATGAGAAATATTTAATTGTCTAAAATCAGAGAGACAGAGACAGAGAGAGATGGGTCATATAAAATGAATCTGGCCGCAACAGTACACCTCTGCTAACGACAGGAGAAGTTTCCAGAAAAAGATGAAGTGGGCTAGACAGACACTAGAAAAGGGATCTATTGTTTAAAAATCTTAAAATAATCTAATAGTCATTCAATGATACTCATATATATTTTATACTGAAGATTGTTACAAAGAGCACAAAAATCTTTAAGTCTGGGAGAAACTGCAGGCTTTCCCATTTAATATTATTGTGAAACAAAAGCATGCAATTTTTGCAGACATTTCTCCATTGAAACTTCTACACAGGTAAGCGTCATATCAAATTAAACAGAAGGTATACTAATAGCTCATTATATTTATTATCATCTTTGTCTTCTAAGCATCAAAAATATAGAAAAAAATTCTGGACAATCAAAGAGAGAATGGGGCTAAGGTTATCTTCAGATCAAGAGCCTGTGATGTTGAATGGTTGATAATTTGAACAAATATTCATGACTTTTCAGTACGGAGAAAGAATAAAAGGAGACTAAACATGAAGATATAATCAAAGAAAATTTCTAATCTCCTAACTAGGAAAATGAAGTCAGCAAAAAACAAAGAAATTCTATATGGACCAACAAACAAAACGTAAAGGAAATATAGTATATTGAGAAATAACTAACCTTTATCCTGAATATTCTGAAAACTCAACAGATTTCAAATTAAATCCAAAACCCTTTACAAAGTTGAACTTTTCCTCCATGTCATTCATAGCACCGTCATGCCTGGGCATAACAGACTTCACGAACTTGAACTCGCTGGTCCCTAAACCTTCCCTCAGACACACCTCATACTGGTGACTCTGGGACAAGGTCCTGGTGCCACTGATGTCCCCCAAGTGGCCCGGAAAGCGGTCCTCAGGCACCCAGCAGCGACCCCCCGAGGCCGCCCTGTCCCTCCTGCACAGCCGCACCGCCACGAACAGCAGCACCGAGAAGAGGAAGAGCGAGGACACCGACGCCAAGGCGAGACCAGGTAGACGGTGAGCGAGTCGGCCTGGGCCTGGTCCGGGGCCGCTTCCGGGAGCGGCAGGTAGGGCTGGGAGAAGCCATCCACCAGGAGCACGTGCAGCGTGACGCTGGCAGACAGCGGACGCTCGCCATTGTCCTTCACCAGCACCAGCAGCCTGTGCTTGGCCGCGTCGCGCTCGCTCAGCGGCCTGGCGGTGCGCACCTCGCCGTTGTGCGCCCACACGGCGAACAGCCCGGGCTCCGTGGCCTTGAGCAGCTGGAACGACAGCCAGGCGTTCTGGCCCGAGTCGCCGTCCACCGCCACCACCTTGGTCACCAGGTAGCCGGCCTCGGCCGCCCTGGGCACCAGCTCGGTGCAGGGCGCAGAGCCGTTCTGCAGCGGGTACAGCACGAAGGGCGAGTTGTCGTTGTCGTCCACCACCACCACGCGCACCAGCGCCTCGCTGCTCAGCGCGGGGGCGCCTCGGTCTGTGGCGCCCAGCGGAACTCGAACGCCCGCAGGGCCTCGTAGTCCAGCGACCTCAGGGCGAACAGGTGCCCGTTGTCCGCGTTGATGGAGACCAGGGAGGCGAGGGGCAGGTGCGGGTCCTGGGGCGGCAGCAGCGAGTAGGTGACCTGGGCGTTGGTGCCTGAGTCCCTGTCTGTGGCGCTGACGCTGCCGATGTGCAGGGCGGGGCTGTTGTTCTCTGGGACCAACAGGGTGTAGGAGGTTTGAGTGAAGGCGGGGGCGTTGTCATTGACGTCGGAGACCAGCACGGTTATGTTTTGCTCGGTTTTCAGCCTCGGGGTCCCCAAGTCAGTGACCGTGATCGTGATGTTATACTCGGCTCTAATCTCTCTGTCCAGCTCTCCCTTTGTTACCAGCCTGTAGAAATTCTCAACGGAAGGTTTCAGCACGAACGGAAGATCATCCTGAATTGAGCAAACCATCTTTCCGTTTTCCCCGGAATCTCGATCTTGAATACTGAAAAGAGCTACCGTGAGCTCAGGAGAATTTTCGGGGATGTGGTTTAGGACTGAAACCATGGTCAGTTCTGGGACATTATCATTGATATCCACCACCTGTATTATGACAGTGCATTTTCCAGAAAGACCTGTCCCATCAGAGGCTTTAATATCCATCTCATATGACTCAATTTTTTCAAAATCTAATTTTCTAATTATTTTAATTTCTCCCGTTAGTTCATTAAGTGCAAATGTCTTGACGATCTCTTCATCACTATAAAAAAATGAGTAAAATATTTCACCATTTATTCCCGTGTCTAAATCTCTAGCAGAAACAGTGGCAACAAGGGATTCAAGGGGACTATTTTCTGAGATCTGCACTTGATAGAGTGGCTGTGCAAACTCAGGGGCGTTGTCATTGATGTCCAAGATATCAATGAGGACCAGGGCGGTCCCACTTTTGGGAGGAGCTCCGCCATCTACTGCCATGAGAGTTAACCTGAGCTCAGTCTGCTCCTCTCGGTCTAGGGATTTGTCCAGAACCAACTCCGGGTATTTCCTGCCCTCACTACCGTTGTGGGTGAGAACATGGAAATGGGAGGTGGGGTAGATGGTGTAGTTTTGAATGTTATTAATGCCGACATCCAAGTCTTGTGCATTTTTTAGGGGAAACACAGTTCCTGGAGGAGTATTTTCCATGATTTTCAAAATCATTTCTGCTTCTGGGAACACGGGGGAATTGTCATTTATGTCACTAACCAAAAGTTTAAACTTATATACCTCCAAAGGTTCTTCCAGCAACACCTGGAAATGCAGCACACAAGGCTCAGCAGAGCCACATAGTTCTTCCCGATCCAGTTTTTCATTTACTTGCAGATCTCCGGTATGAAGGTTTAGCTGAAAATGGTTTTTGTCATTGTTAAAAATTACCCGAGCCCTCCGCCAGGACATCTCTCTTACCCCTAGCCCTAGATCCTTTGCTAGATTGGCCACAAAAGAACCGCTCTCTGTTTCTTCTGTTACAGTATAACCTCTCCGCTCCGCCCAAGTCTGAGACAGCATAACAAAGAGAAGCAGAACTTGCCTTGGTCTAGGAAAGCGCTCCTTTTCAGCCTCCATTTCTCCAACACCAAAAGCCATTAAGATCTGGATGTCTGTTCTGGGTCTGTAGAGAATCTTTGGAAATCAATCCTTGCCGCAACGCAATTTTCAATTAAGAAAGCCTCTTCTCTTTGGTGGATTTCATTATGGCTGCCAGAATAGTAACCAGAACAGTAACCAGGCGCAAGTCCCTTTTTCAGCAGCCTTAGCTTATAGCGCCACCACGCGTTGTACTTGAACCTGGTTTACTAAATATCGAACAAAACATGTATTCTTACTTAGATTTATGCAAATAAAACAAAACACAACACCACGGATTATATATATGGGGAGGTTTATAAATTAAAATGGTAACTTCTAGTTTTCTGTGAGATTATGAATGTGGAAATGATGCCAGACACTTTGGGAAATTATGCGAATGCAAAGTTAACTATATTTATTCATTTATTCAACAAATACTTATTGATTTCATATTATACATCAGGCACTGCACTAAGTGCTGGGAACAAAAATACCTTCTCTGACCTCATGGAACTTACGATATGATATCAACTATATTGCACAGTAAGTGCTTCAGGAAAATTGAGTAGAAAAAGGTATGTAGTTATCAGTCTATTAAAGAAAGAATATACACCATGAAACTCTTAACTCACTGCTAGCACAGTAGATAAAGAGATTCATTCCCATGTTTCATGAGTACAAACTTAAGTAATAGACCAGCTAGAACTAGTTTATTATGCAAACTAAATAGATAAGTTTAGGGAGTTGTGAATAACTTATTTGTAAATACTGTCTAAGAACTTTTCTAAATTTGTTATATTGATTTGTTACATTATCTAAAATAATTTGTAAAGAGCATCTACATCTATTACTAAAACTAAGATCCACACACATAGAAGCTGAGATTTACTGAGATCTTGAAGAAGAAATAGCCAAAGATAAAGGCCAAAGTTAAAATAAAAAGTAAAGTGCAGGTGAAAATAAGTTATATCCATTTGAAACAGCAGATTAATTTACAACTAGGAAAGATCTCAACTCATTTTTAGTGAGCAACTCATATATCTCTTATGGACATCTTGGGATCCGGGTATCCTAGTATGGAATTGAAATTCTCCTACTTTTAAAGAGGAGGAATACATCTTGGAGGAAGAGATCTGGAGTCTTCCCAATGACACCAATTTTAGCCGATGTTTTTATAACAATGTTTAAATAATATATATTATCATATATTCTGGCATTCTAATTACCTGACTAACTGGAAAAACAGCTTGGGCCAAGTGTAAGAATTATATTTCATATTGGTTTAATTCTATTAAGGTAACAATTACTCAAATCAACATCCTATTTTAGAATATTTTCTTCTCCACAGTGAAATAAATTTGATTAATAAACTTTCAATATATGATAACATGTTTCTCACATTTAAAAATTTGATGAACAATTTTCTTGTAGAAAGGATATTGGTCATGGATCCAAATTCTTTATTGTGGAATTAATTGTCCAAGAAAATGTGCCTTGAATGTCCATGCATTTTAAAATATTAATGAGATAGAAACCAGTACCTATGTCAGTAAGCTAATGGATCAAAGTTAGTTTTTCATTCTCATCTTTTATCTCTCATACAAATTTTATCCTTTTTAAGATCTAAACTCCTAGGCTTGACAGGAACTTAGAATTTTCTCATGAGGCTTTCTAGTAATAGAGTATGTGTCAATCAAATAATGTTTATTACTAAAACTAAAATCACAAATCAGTCCACATGATATATAAATTAGGATTATTTATAGAGCCAGATGATTTTACATTAAACAATAAATTAATTCTGTTCTCACTGAACTCAGCAAATAATTTTTAAAAGAAAGAGTCTGCTAAGGAGGCTATGATGATCCTGAGAATAGGTACAGACACCCCAAAACATAATAATTTCAGTGTTACTTTAAAAAAATAATCCTGGGATAAATAATATAATAGAGGGAAACTCGTGTTAACAAGACATTTCATAAAACCCTTTGGGGCATTTATTTGTTGAAAGAACTCATAAATTACTTACAAATTTAAATTTTGTTACATAAGCCTCTAATGTAGATTAGTTATCTCTAAGCTTATACATCTTGTATTTCATTCATTAAGTTAATATTGGAAACATGCAATATAAGACCAGGATTAGAAGGTATAGAGGCTAATTGAGTACTCAAGGTTGTACATATCTTTCAAGTCTCTTTTGATTACAAGAAATTCCCCTTCAAGACAGATTAAATAAAAAAATTTTATTTTTCAACACATGAACTTTGGGAGAAGAAAAAAAGAAATTTTACTATTAAGAAACCCTGTAGTCTTACTGTAGAACCCAAGGGCAATTAGACATTGGGTAGTTAGGAGGAACTGGAATCAGGAACCGACAGGTCTAGAACCGAGTAGCTATCTTAGTCTCTACTGTTTTCTAGGCTTCTGCCTCCTCCACTCTCTATTCCTTCTCACATTTACTCTTTCCTTCTGGTCCTCTCTCCCTCCTTTCCTTTCTATCTAGAAGCCATTCACTGCTTCCAGACTATACAGATATAAACATGGCTACCTCAGCTCATGCTTAACATTTATTCAAGAGGAAAAAATAGATGAACTACAGTATTTTAATCACAAACTTAGGTGGTTGGATAATGTGGTTATTACAGCTTTAATCAGGAGTCTAACGCTGGATCAATAAAAATGGCTAAGAAAGGCAAAAAAAAAAGTGGAATAAATATCTCAGTAATGATCAGCTCTCTTGGGTAGTACAGAGAAGTCCTCAGACAACAAAAGAACATGGGTTGGATATTTGTGTGTATGTGTGTGTGTGTGTGTGTATCTTAAATCCAAAGATGATTTTGAATTTATTTTAATAAAACAACATCTTCACAAATATTTATGAAGAAAAATACCTAAGTGCAGAAAAAAATTCTCCGCAATATTTGTCAGGAAAGTAGAATGGAAAGATTGATTATACTTTTTTAGAAAAACCTAAATTAGATAAGATTTAAACACCAACCTAATCAGATAACAAGCAATTATGTTTTCATTCATATCATGCATTTCCCTCTATAATAATACTGTCAACCATATAAAAATGTTTTGGTGAGAGGATCCACAGGCAGAAAACTGAGAAAATATGAATGAGCCCAGTGTGCAATTAAATTTGATGGGAAAATGATGGATAAGCCAATACATGATTTGAGGTTGCATTTTGGAACAAAGACTAAGCAAATCCCTGCTCCTTTAATTTTTTCACAGTTAATATAAAGAATAGGAGAAAATAGATAAAAATTTTTGAACTTTCTGAAAACTCTTAAGTTAAATGAAGTTACCCAAAATGAAGAACTATACATGACAATGAATACAATTTGAAAGAAATTTACACTCATTCTAAAAGTTCCGCATCATAATCAGATCCTTAATTGAACTCAACCAGTTCAGAAAGGTGGGGCTTTCTCCGCTTCATTGCCCTGGGGCGGGAGGTTGAAGATAACCGGCTTCAGGAACTTAAACTCGCTGGCCTCCGAGCCTCCAGTCAAACAAACCTCATACTGGTAGCTCTGAGACAGGGTCTCCGTGCCGCTTAGATCTACCAGGTGGCCAGGAAAGCGGCCCTCAGGCACCGAGCAGCGACCCCCCGAGGCCGCCCTGTCCCTCCTGCACAGCCGCACCGCCACGAACAGCAGCACCGAGAAGAGGAAGAGCGAGGACACCGAGGCCAAGGCGATGACCAAGTAGACGGTGAGCGAGTCGGCCTGGGCCTGGTCCGGGGCCGCTTCCGGGAGCGGCAGGTAGGGCTGGGAGAAGCCATCCACCAGGAGCACGTGCAGCGTGACGCTGGCAGACAGCGGACGCTCGCCATTGTCCTTCACCAGCACCAGCAGCCTGTGCTTGGCCGCGTCGCGCTCGCTCAGCGGCCTGGCGGTGCGCACCTCGCCGTTGTGCGCCCACACGGCGAACAGCCCGGGCTCCGTGGCCTTGAGCAGCTGGAACGACAGCCAGGCGTTCTGGCCCGAGTCGCCGTCCACCGCCACCACCTTGGTCACCAGGTAGCCGGCCTCGGCCGCCCTGGGCACCAGCTCGGTGCAGGGCGCGGAGCCGTTCTGCAGCGGGTACAGCACGAAGGGCGAGTTGTCGTTGTCGTCCACCACCACCACGCGCACCAGCGCCTCGCTGCTCAGCGCGGGGGCGCCTCGGTCTGTAGCGCCCACGCGGAACTCGAACGCCCGCAGGGCCTCGTAGTCCAGCGACCTCAGGGCGAACAGCTGTCCGTTGTCCGCGTTGATGGAGACCAGGGAGGCGAGGGGCAGGTGCGGGTCCTGGGGCGGCAGCAGCGAGTAGGTGACCTGGGCGTTGGTGCCTGAGTCCCTGTCTGTGGCGCTGACGCTGCCGATGTGCAGGGCGGGGCTGTTGTTCTCTGGGACGAACAGGGTGTAGGAGGTTTGGGTGAACGTGGGTGTGTTATCATTAACATCAGAGACCAGCACGGTTATGTTTAGCTCCGTTTTCAGCCTAGGCGTCCCCAAATCGGTGACAGCGATGGTGATGTTATATTCGGTTCTCATCTCTCTGTCCATTGGGCGCTCTGTTGTCAGGGTGTAGAAATTCTTGAAAGTAGGCTTTAAGAGAAAGGGGAGGTTGTCCTGAATTGAGCAAACCATTCTCCCGTTGTCTCCAGTGTCTTGATCTCTTACGCTGAAAACAGCGACCACCACCTCAGGTGATGAGTTTTCCGGTATGGGGCTGGTAAGAGATGTCATGGCTATTTCTGGTGGGTTGTCATTCACATCTACAACCCGAACTAAAATGGTTGATTTTCCAGAAAGGCTCCCACTGTCAATGGCCTGAATATTTATGATATAAGATGGAATTATCTCAAAATCTAGAAGTGCTTTTAAATGGACTTCACCAGAAATTGGATGGATTTCAAATGTTTTCCTCACGTCTCTGGAGACGTGGGAAAATGAATAAGATATTTCTCCATATGATCCTGCATCTAAATCTGTAGCGGACACCTGAATGATCAAGGAATCCACAGGGCTGTTCTCTGGTACCTGAACCTCGTAGACCGGCTTCTCAAATTTGGGTGCGTTGTCATTGATATCCAGGACCACAACGCGAATCAGTGTGGTCCCGGACCTGGGCGGAGACCCGCCATCCAAGGCTGTCAGCGTTAAACTAAGCTCAGGCTGCTTTTCTCGATCCAGAGATTGGTCCAGTACCAGCTCTGGGTATTTTCCGCCCTCATCACTGTCTTGTAATTTAAGGTGGAAATGGGAATTGGGGCTTATTGTATAGTTTTGGACACTATTCTTTCCTACATCCAAGTCCTGAGCACTATCCATTTGGAATGAAGTTCCTGGAGTAGCACCTTCTGAGATTTTTAGAAGTACATGTTTATCTAGGAACGTGGGAGTGTGATCATTTATGTCTTTGACTGAAAGCTCAGCCCGAAAAAATTGCAGAGGATTTTCAAATAATACCTGGAAATGCAACATACATGGCTCGGTGAGATGGCAAAGTGACTCCCGGTCGAGTTGCTCATTTAAGACCAAGTTGCCAGTCTGCTGATCCAACCGCAAATATGGTTTATAGTCGTCAAAGATAACTCTGGCCCCCCGTGCAGCCAGGTCTTCTATATCCAAACCCATGTCTTTCACCACGTTGGCTATAAAGGTGCCAATCTCTGTTTCCTCTTCCACAGAATATCTCCAAGTCTCAGAACACACCAAAGACCCACCCAGGAAAACAAAGAAAAGCAGCACTTGCCTTATCTGCTGAGCTCTTCCCTCTCCCGGCTCCATGACTCCTTAGCCAAATGTCTTTCTGCAGAAACGTTTCCACTCAGTCTCTAGCAGCTCTGGGAGTTGCACCTCTTATCTATCAGCTTGGACCTCTGGGAGTCTATAAATTTGTAATCCTGTTGCAAGGGTGTTCTTGGTGCCCTACGTTTTTGTTGAAAGCCTCTTTTCTCCTGTTTTTCCAGCGCTCTCAGTTCCACTGGTTAAAGGAAACCAGAGCATATACTGTTACAAAAGTCCCCCATCTTATCCTGCAGCGCCACCATGCGACTCTGAAGATTTTCAGGATTGAGACAAAATATTAATTTATCTTGTGTGTTCGTTGGTAAACGTAAATTGTATTTTCTCCTCCTATGTGTATTTTCTTTTCCGAGTTGCATTTTGAGACAGAATATTAACTTATTTTGTGTGTTTGTTGATAAATTTAAATATTTTCTCCTCATATATGCCTCTTTTTTTTTATTTCAGCATAATACGGGGATACAAATGTTTAGTTGCATTTTTGTGTGTGTGTGATATGTGATGCTATTACCATTCAGTCATTAACCACAATCTCCTAGAGCTATAGTGGATGTAAAAAGCATGTTTAACATATAGTCCCTGTCTCAAATAAATTGTGAACTCTCTGTGAAGCCAATATATAAAACAACTAAAGATTGTTAAGTGTACTCTTGCATGTAAGCAATAGGTTTTTAGGAGAATTGGAGATGTGAACTAGAAGTCTTAGCTCTAACTATCAGCAAATACTCTTAGAAAAGATAAGAATGAGATTATGTACTTGAAACTGAAGCTGGTAGATGCAAATAGTTGTTTTGGGAAGGTTGGACATTTCAGGCTGGATAAATCATACCATTTATTTAGGAATACTCAGTAGGAGATTTACCTAGCAGGAATAGAAAATAAATTCTCAGTAGTAGTGAATAAAGTAAAATAAGTATAGTTTCTGACAACATAAAAAAAAGTTAAACAAACTAGACTCCACCTTAGTTTTGAAACTGCATTCACCATTTTGCAGACCTAGGCTTTCCAGAGGCACAGTTCTAAATATTTTATTTATCTATTTATTAATTAGTTCAGCAACTATTTATTGAGAACACACTTTGTTCTAGGAATGGTGATTAGTATTAGGGATAGAATGGTAAACAGAAAGACATAGTTCCTGCCATAAAAGAGAAAGACAGAAAAATGATCACGCATTTAAAATAGAGCATAATGAATGCTATGGTAGGGAAAGTACATGCTACTATAAGAGCATGGATGAGGATCATCTAATAAGAATTTGGAAGTACAGGACAAAGTTTTCTGGAGAAAGTATATTTTAAATTGATACATGAAAAATGAGTAGGAGCAATCCAAACCAAATTTGGGCATGAAATAAAATTTTTCAGGCAAACTAAAAACATGATTGCACAAATCCTAAATGAGAGAAGTGTTTTAGAGGAACTTAAATAAGATCAATATGGCTGAGACATAGAGCTAGAGGAGAGAAATGGTAAGTGTTAAAATTGGAAAGATAAGCAAATATTTTGTAAGCCATGCCAAGGCATTCAGACTTTACACCAGTAGAAATGCGAGATTGTGAAAGGGTTCTAAATAGAAACATGACATGATCATGTTTTTATTTTTTCAAAAGATCATCCTGTTTCAGAGTTGAGAAAAATTAGACAGGAGTAAGATTAATGGCCATAGACTGATTAGAAATGATTGCAGTAACATAGGTAAGAGATGATATTGGCTTCTACTAGAAATGCAGTAATGGGGTTGTAGTAGAATGATAAAATAATAAAGGATGTGGTTATAGAGTAGGCAGAGAATAGAGGGAATGGGACAAGAAGGAATAAAAGTAAATGTACTTTGTTTTCAGGCTTAAGCAACTGAGTGCGTGTTAATGCTATTAACTGATAGAGTAAACACAGGATGAGGAGAAGGGAGAGGAACAGATACGGACCTGGAGAAGATATGTTTAGTTTTTGAGGAAGAAAAAATTGTCACAAAACATGTTGAGTTAGCATACATATAGATAGTTATATAAAGTATCTTCTATTACATAAATGAAGTTGAGGAAAGAGGTTTGGTCTGTAGAGACACATTTGGGATTTATTGATATAAATGATGGTTGAAGCCCTTCAAGAAAAGACAGTAAATCATAGATTTAAAAAAGTATGTTTGAATTTGTGATTTCAGAGATGATGCGCTCTCAGAAACTGCCATTTCCTGAGAGTATCCATAGTCACAAGTGACTAGACTAGAGGAGATGTGAATGTCATTAGAGAGGAAAAGGGCTAGAAACAGAGATAGGTCAAACTCCTGGACACAGAATTGTAGCAAGGAATGGGCAAAGAGGAAAATTTTAAGAAGTTATATTTGAGAGATAAAAGGTCTTTATACCACTTCTTTCCTGTGATCTTGATTAATTTAATATTAGACTGATATCAAGTTGATTTTATTCTCCTATTTGGTGACTCTTAGACACTTTAGGTAAGAAAGGTTTACTAATTTCTTTAAGCACATTAAAGATATCTCACTTTCTATTATTAACATTTTCCATTACGGCTGTTGAGAAACATGGAGCATACCTGTCAGTCTAACTGTCAGGTGTTTGGGGTTAAATGTTTTTCCTATGGCTTTAAAAAAATTATCTTTGTCTTTGGTTTTCTGAAATTTTGCTATGATGTTTCTAGACATGAATATCTTTTTAATTTATCACGTTAGGTTTATTTAGATCTTTTAAATCTGTTTATCAATGGCTCATCAATTCTGGAAATTTTCTAATCATTGTTTCTTTAAATATTGCTCCTGATCTAATCTTTCTCATTTCTCTTTCTGTGATTCTGGTTAAATATATGTTAAATATATTTACTCATTCCTATGGTTCCAATTATCTCCCCTGTATTTTTTATTTTATTAACTTTCCAAACTGCATCTTGAATAAATTACATTGTAACCCATCTTTCACTTCACTAATTCTTGGTTTAGTTGTATCTAATTTTCTATTAAACATTTATTCAGTTTTAAATTTTGATTATCAAATTTTTCATTTCTAGGAGATCTGTTTTCTTCTTTTCTAATCTGTCAAATTTTATAG
>NW_012147908.1:3458614-3489039 GCF_000956105.1 Propithecus coquereli
AATAAATTGATGTTTAGAGTGAATAAACCTTCTTTAATAAAAGATCTGCATTTGGTTCTATTAGAACCCGGGAGCGCTATCTGTCAATGATCGCCTTAAATCAAGTTTAAGTATAAAAATCAAGTTCAAGACCGAAATTCCACACAAGGGCTCATCCATTGTCAGTTTACTCTCATGCTGAGGGCGTAGCTCTTAGGTATCCAGGCCTACTAATGGGAAAGTCTTCTGTGAGCTTCTCACTTTGCTGGGCTTTGATTTCTCTCTTCATTATATAAACCAACAAAATGGAAGTTCAAATTTTCCAGAATTCCAAATGTTCCCAGGGAAAAAGTAGATTTTGTGTTTTTTTTATCCCTCTAGGTTTCCTGTTCACATTAACTTTGACCTGACAATATATTAGTGTCTTAATAGTTACTTTCAGTAAAAGCATTGGTCTACACAATTTATGTGATCCTTATTAAAAATATGAAGTCTCAGGGATATTATTAAACCTCAAAATTACTTGTGTAAGTTCTTAGCTTTCATCGTGTATGGACAATTGGTCTTTTTGAGAGGCTAAAGAAATAATATGTATTTTTAACCAACTTCAACTGACCAATACTAAATCAATTCTATAATGATGTAATCAATTTAAATAACTCTTGGAAGAGACAACTTCTATCATTGATATTGATATTAGTTCCCATTTCTTTCTGCACCACTTATTCCTCTGTATATACACAAATATTTTCTTTTCTATGTCCTCTCTTTCTTCCTCTTTTATAGTTGTTTATTTCTACAAATATAAGATACCATGAACTGTGTGTGTGTGTGTGTGTGTGTGTGTGTGTGTGTGTATCACTGTACTATAAATCTCAGTCTCTTTTTTTTTTCTTTTAAAACATTTGGGATTTATCCATGTGGTTGCATACCTAGTTCACTCCTTTCGATCACTGTATAATAATCCTTTACCAACATGTTACACATTTTATTCATCAATTGCTTTACCGATGGCTATGTCGGTAGATTACTATTCTTTGCTTTCCCAAGAACATTCTTATACACATCATTTTATAAAGCTGTGTAAGAGTTTCCTAGCATATTATATAGCCCAAAGTGGAATTGCTTGATCATAGGGTATGCACATGTTAAGTTTCACTAAATACTGTCAGAAAGCTCTCTACATAGTCTGTACATGTGATTTCCTATTAATCCAAGTGATATTTTTATACCCCCTATATCATGATCAAGTTCTATTAAAAGGTCTGACCATGGATTCTATTCTATCTGGTAGTCTGTGAATCTGTTCCTGAATCATCCAAATAGATTTATTATACTTACTTTAGATTTGTAATATGTACTAATATTTATAATGTAAAGCATTCACCTATTTTTCTTTTTAGGCATTCCCCCATTTTTCTTTCTAAAAATTATTTTAGCTCTTTGTGAAACTTTATCTTCCATACTAATATTAGGAACTCTTTGTAGATCTTTACCTACTTATCATGGATTTCATTGGGATTGTGTTGAATTTATAAATTATTCTGGGAAGAATACACCTTTATTGTGTTAAGTTGTTCTATCAAGAAAACAGTATCTTTCTCAAATTCTTCAGACATTTAATTATTTTATTTATTGTTTTATTTACATTATTTTTTAAATAAAGGTTTTCTGCCTTCTTTTTTAGGCTAATTCCTAGAAACATTGTATTTTCATTCCTATTTTAAAATTTCACTTATAATTGGATAATGGTGGGAGTAAAGATATACTATTCTTATTCCTCTTTCCATCTCACTTTTTTTCTACCTTCTTACTCTATTCTTCTTTCTTTCTGTCTTCAGTTTTTACTTGTTTGATCTACCTGTGGCTTTCATAGGTATAGTTTTGTTTCTTATGACTCTGAGGGATAATGAGGCCCAACCATTATTTTCAGGGTTTTATTGTTTAAATGTCAATTTAAATGAAGTCCACACAACTAATAAGTACCTGTTGCAATACAAAATAAAACCAGTTAAAATTGCATGAAGCAGAAGGAAAAAAGATTCCTAAGGAAATTGGAATTTGTTGCACCTATTTTGCAATGGCAAGTGAAATTTCATTTTATGAAATCATCTAGTCTATAATAGAATTTAATTTTTATGAGAGCAATTACAAATATATATATGTACACTAGCCCTATATCCATGCTATATTCTGGTTATCAAAATCTCTATCTACAATCTTCCATTCAACTGTCCACTTATAGATTTGAAATATTATAATTTGTAACATGATGGGACATCTATAAACCATAAATGCAGACCCATTCCTTCTTTGTAGGCATTTGAGAGAGGCCACAAATTATTAATGATGTTTTATATTTACTCAATGATGAACAGAGAAGTGAACCTAAATCATTTTCTTTAACAGTTTCAGTCTTCATTTAAATTTTTAAAGTTTTTGTCTTGTACTCTTCTGATGGAAGGTTATTTTACTCAGAATAAGACTCTAAACTATTTTCTGTTTTAATAATGAACAATACAAAATTTAAACTGATAACCATGGTGTATTTAAGAAAACTAAACAGCAATATCAACGCCCAGAACACTATAAGACTCCTCCTCTACAACAGCATCATCAACAACAAAAAACAATTGGAGGAAAAATTGTGTTAGAAATCAGTAATTTCCAGTGTGGTCACTTTAATTTTACCAGAAAGTAAATCCTTGAAAAACAAACAAATAAGTTTCTCTAGTAACGAAAATGGAGGAGTAGCATCTTTTTGACCCTTTATGATAAAAAAATTCAGAGAAAATAGTGTGATAAATCCAACATACATTCCACCCATATTCAAAAACACTTTTTATTTTTAGTTGTTGTTTTAATGGTGTCTGAAAGTAAATTACATAAACTTTGACATTTGCTCGTAATACTTTAGTTTGCATATTCAAATAATTGAGAATAATGTCTCAAAACAATACCATTATCATAGCAAAATAGCAATAACTCCATTAATATAACATCTTTGACCAAATAAATGAAAAAGCAGAAAACACAGATTATATTTCAATATAATTATAGCCTCTAATAAGGATTTTCAAAGGACCGTGAGGAAAGCATGAGCAATGATCATGCACACAACTACTGTGCAACCTAGAGTCTAAAATAGATTAGGCAAAAAGTACCCCTAGTTTGCCAAGAATAGTAAAAAGTTAGGAGTTTAAAGTAAATTGTTTTATTGGATGTTGAATTCAAAGCTATTTCGAAAGTTCTCCTTTTCCCCCACATTCCTACCAGTGTCACGGACTTGAAAATTGGGGATAATTGGCTTCAGAAATTTGAACTCACTGGTCCCTGAGCCTCCGGTCAGACATACCTCATACTGGTAGCTCTGGGACAGGGTCCCCGTGCCGCTGACGTCCACCAGGTGGCCAGGAAAGTGGCCCTCAGGCACCGAGCAGCGACCCCCCGAGGCCGCCCTGTCCCTCCTGCACAGCCGCACCGCCACGAACAGCAGCACCGAGAAGAGGAAGAGCGAGGACACCGAGGCCAAGGCGATGACCAAGTAGACGGTGAGCGAGTCGGCCTGGGCCTGGTCCGCGGCCGCTTCCGGGAGCGGCAGGTAGGGCTGGGAGAAGCCATCCACCAGGAGCACGTGCAGCGTGACGCTGGCAGACAGCGGACGCTCGCCATTGTCCTTCACCAGCACCACGAGCCTGTGCTTGGCCGCGTCGCGCTCGCTCAGCGGCCTGGCGGTGCGCACCTCGCCGTTGTGCGCCCACACGGCGAACAGCCCGGGCTCCGTGGCCTTGAGCAGCTGGAACGACAGCCAGGCGTTCTGGCCCGAGTCGCCGTCCACCGCCACCACCTTGGTCACCAGGTAGCCGGCCTCGGCCGCCCTGGGCACCAGCTCGGTGCAGGGCGCAGAGCCGTTCTGCAGCGGGTACAGCACGAAGGGCGAGTTGTCGTTGTCGTCCACCACCGCCACGCGCACCAGCGCCTCGCTGCTCAGCGCGGGGGCGCCTCGGTCTGTGGCGCCCACGCGGAACTCGAACGCCCGCAGGGCCTCGTAGTCCAGCGACCTCAGGGCGAACAGGTGCCCGTTGTCCGCATTGATGGAGACCAGGGAGGCGAGGGGCAGGTGCGGGTCCTGGGGCGGCAGCAGCGAGTAGGTGACCTGGGCGTTGGTGCCTGAGTCCCTGTCTGTGGCGCTGACGCTGCCGATGTGCAGGGCGGGGCTGTTGTTCTCTGGGACGAACAGGGTGTAGGAGGTTTGGGTGAAGGCGGGGGCGTTGTCATTGACGTCAGAGACCAGCACTGTTATGTTGTACTGGGTTTGCAGCCTGGGTGTCCCCAAGTCAGTGACGGTGATGGTGATGTTGTACTCGTCTCTGCTCTCTCTGTCCAGTGCTTTTTCAGAAACTAGAGTGAAAAAGTTCTTGAAGGTTGGCTTCAGAAAAAAGGGGAGGTCATCTTGAATAGAGCAAACCATCCTCCCATTGTCCCCAGCATCTTGGTCTCGGACACTGAAAAGAGCCACTAAGGTCTCTGAGGCATTCTCTGGAATTGTCTTTGTAATGGACGACATGGTCACTTCTGGTGGGTTGTCATTTATATCTATTACTTTAACTAGAAGGGTACATTTTTCTGAAAGACCCCCACCATCTGTTGCCTGAATATTTATAGTGTAGGACTGTATTACTTCGAAATCCAGGCTTGATTTCAAATTAATTTCCCCAGATATTGTATTGATTTCAAATGTTTTACGAATATCTTCCGATGCATGGAAAAATGTGTAAGATATTTTCCCATAATTTCCTGCATCCAAGTCCTTAGCAGAGATGGTGATAATCCGGGAGCCAAGGGGTGTGTCCTCCAGGACCTGCACCTCATAGAGGCTCTGAGGAAACTCAGGGGCATTGTCATTGATGTCCAAGACCTTGATGAGAACCAAAGTTGTCCCAGACTTGGGTGGGGACCCACCATCCAGTGCTGTGAGTGTTAATCTAAGTTCAGGTTCCTCCTCGTGATCTAACGCTCTATCTAGGACCAGTTCTGGGTATATCTTTCTGTCACCACTGTCTCGAATTTTAATAGAGAAATGAGAATTGGGGCTAATTGTGTAGTTTTGGAGACTGTTGCTTCCAACATCCAAATCTTGAGCACTCTCCATTAGGAATGTGGTTCCAATAGTGGTACTTTCTGATATCTTAATAAGTATTTCCTTGTCCAGGAATGCAGGAGAATGATCATTTATATCTTTGACATGCAGCTCAGCCCGAAAAAACTGTAAAGGGTTTTCCAATACCACCTGAAAATGCAGCACACAGGGCTCGGAGGAGCCACACAGCTCTTCTCGGTCCAGTTTTTCATTTAGGAGCAAATCCCCAGTTAGCAAATCTAGGTGCAAATGCTTTTCATTATCATCAGACACTACCCGGGCCCCCCGTGTGGACAGCTCCTCCACCCCTAGCCCCAGGTCCCTTGCCAGATTAGCCACAAAAGAGCCGATTTCTGTTTCCTCTGCCACAGAATAGCGTGCAGATTCAGTACGTGCCTCAGACAATCCCAGCAAAACAAAGAAAATCAGGACTTGCCTTTTCCGCAGAGTGAGTACCCCTCTGATCTCCATGGTTCCTTCAGGCAACCTCTTTTGTGAAAAACTTTAAGCTCAGCCCCTAATTTGGAAGCCAAAGCTCTGACTTTTCAATAGGAACCCCTTGGAGAGTAGATAGCCCTCCAGCAGCTCTGTAGGTGCAGCTGCTTTAATACCGCTCTTTTCAGTGAGTTAGATCTTCTCTGTTCTGAATAATGGAGCCCACAGTGGCAGCCCATGTACTGTTTTCATCTTATCCTGTAGCGCCACCATGTGTCCCTGTGAGTTTTTTTAAATTAAAAAATTTTCCTCTTTGAAAAAGTAATTCATGAATACATCTGGAGTATTCAAAAGCAAATCCCAGACATCATATATTTTTACCTCTAAATACCTCATTAAGCATCTGTATTAGATAAGACCTTTTAAAACATAACCACAATATAACTATCACACAAATTTAGCAATAATTCCTTGACATAATTTATACTTTGTGTTTGACTTTCCCCAATTCCCTCCAAAATATCTTTTACTGTTGATTTGTTTGAATCAGAATCCAGACAAAGTTCATGAACTGCATTTAATGATCGCTGTTTTGAACAATTGACACAAAAGGATCTGTTAAAATATCCTGAGCTGAAGAAATAATTTTTTATTCAGGCCATTTCTTAAGTAATTATAAATATATTTTCTCTTTGACTCTTGTAAATACTTGTTGAGTTCGAGCAATTATAGTTAGTAATGTCATTACTTTTTACACTTCTATATTTTATTTTTTTTACTTTTTTTTACTTCTATATTTTAAAAAATGCATGCATAAGGAAGAACATGACACAAATACGTTAGAGATAATCTTTGTCTTTATGGAGCTCACAGCCCTGAAAAATTGGCAGACAAGAAATTAAAATATGTCATAATGTATTCATAAGTAAAGAGTGATATAGAAATACCTAGAAGGAACTTCTTGTACCTAGCAAGGCTGTGTAGCAGAGTGGCTAGGAACATGGGTTCCAGAACCAAAGCATCAACATTAGAATCCCGATTCTGCCACTCACTGTCTACAGACTTCGACAAGTTATGTAACTGTTTCCTCATCTGTAAAATAAGTAATAATAGTATTTGCCTGCTAGGATTATTGTTATAGCAATCTAATGAGTTAATATTTACAAAGTGGCTAGTAAGTGTTAGTTAAGTTTCTCTTAAAAACATAATAATTCAAAAATCTAACCCAAACCTTGGGACATCAGTGAAAGCTTTCCTAAGGTAGTGAGCTCTATGTTGTGATCTGAAAGAGCTAGCCAGGCGAAGGAGAAATGTTTCAGGCAGGCATCTTGAGGAACACAGAGAAGTTAAGTATCCCTTGAACTTTAAATCACGTAAGTAGAGAATTTAAAAATGAGATTAGAGAAAAGATCTGGGTGAGAATATGAACAAGAATCATTACATAGGTCATATCATGATTCTTGAATTTATCCTAAAGGCAATTCAAACACAATGTAGGATTTTAAACATTTGATTAATATGATCACATCTGCATTTTTGAAAAATCGGTTTTGCTGAAGTAGGGATAATTAATTTCAGTGGGAGTGACTGGGGAGTCAGAAAGACCAGATAGGAGATGATAGTAGCCCGGATGGGGGTGATGCCAGTGTGGATGGAAAAAGGAGGGATGATTAGAAAGATATTAGGAGATAAAATATTTACAACTGGTGATTGACAGGTTACATGGGGAGAAAAAGAGGAAAGACCCAGGGACAATTATCACACCTCTGGAATGGGCAACTAGACGGTTAATGGTGTCATTCTCTAAGACAGGGAGCACTGAAAAACACTGTTGAGGTGGAAAAGATGAAGTATTCAGTTTTGGACATGCTGATATTGAGGTAAGTGCCTGTAGGATGTGTGTGTGTGTGTGTGTGTGTGTGTGTGTGTGTGTGCGCGTGTGTGTGTACATATGAAACTGAAGCATAGGAAATAAATCTAGGCTGGAGATATGGATTTTGGGATTCATCAGCCTATATATGGTGTTTGAAACCATGAGAGCTCTAGGATAACCAAGAAAAAGTGTGTGAAGTAAGAATAGAAGAGATTTAGCACAAAACTCTGAGAAACACCTTCATTTAGAGGAGAGAGGAAAAGAAGTATCTTTTAAAAGACAGGGAAGGTCTAGAGTTCAAAATCATGAAACCAAAAGCAAGTAGTATTTCAAGGAGATGAGGAAGATCAATGGCAGCAAATTCTTCAGAAAAATCAAGAAAAATAAGTATTATAATTGTTCATTGGATTTAAAAAGATGGTCTTTGTGGAGGATTCTGTTTAGATGTCTGCCAAACTCTATTCTCCCTTTCTTCTTTAATAATAGAACTGTACCCAGGCACGTGGCCACTCAGATAGATTGCCTTTCCCAACCTCTTTTGTTAGGTATGGGCAAGTGAATTAAGTTCTCACAGATTATGAGCAGATTTTTTTGTTTGCTATTTCTAAGTCTAGAACCTAAGCCATCTGGATATGCCTCTTCCCTCCAAGCCAGCTAGAACGTAACTGTGGTAGTGACCCAGCTACAGCCATACAAATTATGACATTGCCATAGGGAATGTCGGAGCAATTACTTGAAAGAAAATTCAGTTCTAGAAGGACTGTGATTAGCAAGGCTGCCCTATCTACCTAATCATTTACATTGGAACTGTAACATGAAAATGATAGACATGTTTACAAGCCACTGTGTAGTTGCATCAGATTGTTCCCACGGTATAATCTTACTTAAGTTATACAGAAATCCTCTATGACTTTTACAATAGTAATTTAAGTAGAATGGTTGTGATGAAAATTAGATTGCATTTGATTGAAAAGTGAGAGGGATTAGGAAGCAAAAACGAGGGTAGATAACCCTTTCAAGAAATTTGTAAAGGAAGAAAAGGCTGGAAAAGGAAAAAAATAGATTGATATCTGGTGAAGAATTTAGACTTTGAGGGTATTTTTTAAGACTAGAGAAACTTGAACATATTTAAAATGTCAATGTATGATATTCAGTAGAGAGGGAGAAAATTAAGATACAGAAGAAATAATGTTAGGACCTAGGAGGTAGTTAAAGATGGGATCCGAACAATATATGAAGGGATTGGACTTAGGTGGTACGGACCTCAGCAGGAGGTAAGTATAGGTACAGACGCTGTCAATGGTATAGACTAGGGAGTAGGAAATTGAGATAATTGCCAGCTGATGGATTCTATTTTCTCTGTAAGGTATTAGGAAAGTTTATCTGCTAAAAGGGGTTAGGTACATGGTAGGGTGAGAGGTTTAAAGTGAGTTTAAGATAGTTGTGGAGAATGGAAGAAAAAGCTGATTAAGAAAATTATGAAAGGAGTTCTTGGTCTCAGAAGCCCAATGGATATGATAACTTTATAGTGGCAATGGTATTGATAATTTTGTAAGTTTTGTCTTGTAGAGTGCGTCAGCCCAGGTATAAGACAGGAGGAAGAAGACTATATTCATCTGGAGTGGAGTTTTATCAGGTGTTTTTTAGTGAAAGCAAATTGAACAAGGGAATTGAGAATATGGGCATGAGAGAATTGAAAGTAGTAAATGAGGGAATCAGCTGCATAGGAAGGAAATTAAAATAGGAGGGTTTGATAGGTAGTAGCAGGATCATGGAACAGAGGTCCAGATAAGGCCAAAGATAAGATGTAACAGATGTAGCAGAATGAGAAGGTTAAAGACTGTGTTCTCAGAGGAATAGATCTGAAATTATTATATCATAGAAAGAACAATTTCTGGGAGGTGAAAAAATTCAGCATGTAGTCAGGGCATTAAGATAGTTCTTTCCATAAACAGAGGAGACCTGCTGCTCATGTATCTGGAAAAACTTGATGCGACAAGTACTTGGTCCTTGTCTCCACTGTTGCATCTGTTAGATTTTCTGTCTGAGATATTTGAACTGCTTTTTCCCCCTCTAGCAGTGGAAATGAGAGAAGACAACAGGCAGGCTGCTAGAACCACTCCCACCTTTATTTTTAACAGCTTTATTAGATATCACTTACACAGCAAAAAGTTCACCCATCTGAAGTGTTGCTATGGTCTGGATGTTTGTGTTCTTTCAAAATTTATATGTTGAAACCTAATCCCCAATGTGACAGTATTGAGGTGGTGCCTTTGTGAGGTGATTAAATCACGAGGGTGGAGTCCTCATGAATGGGATTAGTGTCTTTGTGAAAGAGGCCAAGAGAGATCATTGGCCCCTTCCACCGTGTGAGGACACAGCTAGAGGCACCATCTGCACAGAAGCAATCCCTCACCAGAAATGGCTACAATATTTACAGAATTGTGTAACTGTCACCGTATTCTAATTTTAGAACACTTTCATCACCTCAAAAAGAAAACTTGTACCTGGTAGCAGTCATTGTCCACCAGCCACCCTCCCTTTAGTCCTAGACAACCAGTAGTCTGCTTTCTGTTTCTATTGATTTACCTATTGAGAACATTTCATATAAGTGGGATCATACAGTGTGCACTCTTTTGTGACTGGCTTCTTTCACTTAGCATAATATTTTGGGGGTTCATCCATGTTGTAGCGTGTGCCAGCAGTATTTCAATCCATTTTATTGCTGAGTAATCACAATTCCATTATATGGCAATATCACATTTTGTTTATTCATTCATCAGTTGATGGAGACTTCGATTGTCTCCACTTTTGGTTATTATTTATAATGTTACTATGAACATTCGTGTATAAGTTTTCGTAGACATATGTTTTTATTTCTTTTAGTAGGTACATGGTAGAATTGCTGGTCATCTGGTAAGCACATATTTAATATTTTGAAGAACTGCCAAATTGCTTTCAAAGAGGCTGTGTCATTTTATAGTCTCACAAGCAACGCATGATGGTTCCAATTTCCACACATCCTTGCCAACACTTGTTGTCTTATCTGTCTTTTTGATTATAGCCATTCTAATGTGTGTGAAGCAGCCATCTTTACTTTTCACATTCAGCATTTGACGCATCTTGTCTGGTGTACTGAGAAGCTATAACACTTTATATCTTTTTAAGCCAAAGGACCTCCGGTTGTCTCCCACTAAGTGCAGTAAAGACAGGAAGTAATCTTAATACTTGACTTTAATAACATCTTGTGAGTTTTATTCTCTGCATAAAGAAGCTTTCATTTAGAGGGAAAAGAACTTGCTCCTAGTTCCACTTTCAATAATAGAAAATTAGAATTCAATTAGCTTGCATGCAACACAGTTGACTTCTGTTCTCTCCATTTATCTTGAATGGCAAGAGTGATTACTTGGTTCATACAGTTCAGCAGAACTGGTAGTCAAATCTTAGCTTTCAAGAAGGGTAAACATTAGGTTATCTTATATATACTAGAAAAATAGATCGTACTTCTTGGCATTATCAACTGACTAATACCCAGTCCCTCTACAATGTTAATAAAAAGTGTTAAAACATCTTAAAGAAGCAATTGAGTCTAGTTTGTGCCACTAGAAGCATTAATTTTACTCATCCCCACTCATTTCTTCTTTCCCATGCCTGCTCTCTCTCACACACATACACATTTCCCTTTCCTCCATACTTTCACTAATTTTATTCATCTACATTTTTCTTCCAAAACCTATGGACTTTAGACTTTTTGATAAAATTCATGGAAAATCTCCTCTCTCAGCCATGAAGGCTTTTTCTTCTATAGTGTAGTAAGATCCTTAATAGTAAGAGTGGTTAGGTGGAGCCTGTGCAGCACAAGACAAAGCTATCCCTCCTGCAATGGTCTGAAAACTTTAAAAACAAAATTAGAACTCTAGAGGATTATCTTTTGATACTCTCAATGTCCAACATCTATTATATATCAAAAAAGTGGTTTTCAAACTTTGGGTTACTACCCATTAGTATATCATGAAATCAAGTTAGTGAATCATGACCACATTTGAAAATTATTAATAAGTAGAACAAAGTAATATAGGCAATTTCAGATTGCATCACAAAAAGGCTAAGCATTGTTCACAAAACATTTCTTTCTTTTATGTTTATGTGTTGCAAAATATGTAAAACATAATGTTACTATTGGTTGTGGTATATTACAAAAGCTTGAAAAATAGTTTCCAATTTATATATGTTAAATTCTGGTATAACAGGCAAAAATTCGTACATAGCACGCAAGTCCACTTTATGTTATATGAATTATTATTCAGGTGTCTGCATTCAACTACATTGCATTATAGCTTTGCAACATTAATGAAACATGGAAAATTACAGCTTCATATTTCCAAGATTCCTTGAGTAGCCACAATATTAACGTGCCTTCACAATCACTCCCCAGGATGAATGAGAAAAGAGTACTAAGAAACTTGCCTTCTAGCTCTTTCTAATCAAGTGGTTACCCTTATGGTTGTATCATAGGATATGATTTTCTGGTTTATATTAAAAATTAATAAACATATTCAAAAATTAACATAAAAATGCACTGCGTTTAAAGAAAGAGAAATAACATTTCTGAATAGCAACCATTTAAAACCAATTGCAAAAAACACCAGAGACAATCAAATGACAGATAACTAGAATTGCCTCCAATTTGGTCTGTTTTATTTTACCATAGGCATAATTGTGGGTAATATTTACCTGAAGGTAGGGACAGGGAAAAATGTGATTAGGTATTGTTCTTAAGAGACAAATTAATTACAAATTAACACCATCTAGGTTAAAGAATAAATTACCATCTTGTGAGAACCAGAAATAAAGGTAAACAAACATTCACTAAAAAGCAAAGCAGGAAAGAATATGAGAAAATATGAAAGTAAATCACTACAATTTTAAATACACACAAATTGGAAATAAACATTGGTTTGGAAGTGCCACAAAATTATATACATATGTAATATAAAAGTTAATTACGGTCACTGAATATTGAACTCAAAGCTATTGGGGAAGCTAGGATTTTCCTCTATTTCTTTCCCATGGCACTGGGGCGGGAGGTTGGGGATAACTGGTTTCAGAAACTTGAACTCATTTGTTCTGGAGCCTCCGGTTAGACATATCTCATACTGGTAGCTCTGGGACAGGGTCCCGGTGCCGCTGACGTCTACCAGGTGGCCCGGAAAATGGCCCTCAGGCATCGAGAAGCGACCCCCCCCTGTCCCTCCTGCACAGCCGCACCGCCACGAACAGCAGCACCGAGAAGAGGAAGAGCGAGGACACCGAGGCCAAGGCGATGACCAAGTAGACGGTGAGCGAGTCGGCCTGGGCCTGGTCCGCGGCCGCTTCCGGGAGCGGCAGGTAGGGCTGGGAGAAGCCATCCACCAGGAGCACGTGCAGCGTGACGCTGGCAGACAGCGGACGCTCGCCATTGTCCTTCACCAGCACCACGAGCCTGTGCTTGGCCGCGTCGCGCTCGCTCAGCGGCCTGGCGGTGCGCACCTCGCCGTTGTGCGCCCACACGGCGAACAGCCCGGGCTCCGTGGCCTTGAGCAGCTGGAACGACAGCCAGGCGTTCTGGCCCGAGTCGCCGTCCACCGCCACCCCCTTGGTCACCAGGTAGCCGGCCTCGGCCGCCCTGGGCACCAGCTCGGTGCAGGGCGCAGAGCCGTTCTGCAGCGGGTACAGCACGAAGGGCGAGTTGTCGTTGTCGTCCACCACCACCACGCGCACCAGCGCCTCGCTGCTCAGCGCGGGGGCGCCTCGGTCTGTGGCGCCCACGCGGAACTCGAACGCCCGCAGGGCCTCGTAGTCCAGCGACCTCAGGGCGAACAGGTGCCCGTTGTCCGCGTTGATGGACACCAGGGAGGCGAGGGGCAGGTGCGGGTCCTGGGGCGGCAGCAGCGAGTAGGTGACCTGGGCGTTGGTGCCTGAGTCCCTGTCTGTGGCGCTGACGCTGCCGATGTGCAGGGCGGGGCTGTTGTTCTCTGGGACGAACAGGGTGTAGGAGGTTTGGGTGAAGGCGGGGGCGTTGTCGTTGATGTCGGAGACCAGCACGGTTATGCTGTGCTCTGTTTTCAGACTGGGTGTCCCCAAGTCAGTGACGGTGATGGTGATGTTGTACTCAGCTCGGCTCTCTCTGTCTAGTGGGCTCTCCGTTTCCAACGTGTAGTAATTCTCAACTGAAGATTTTAGCAGGAATGGGAGGTCTTCCGGGATAGAGCAAACCATCCTTCCATTTTCCCCAGAGTCTTTGTCTCGGATACTAAAAACCATAACAACAGTTTCAGGCCAATTTTCTGGGATTGGGGTGGTAATTGATGACACGGCTATTTCAGGAGCATTGTCATTCACGTCCATCACCTGAATTCTGATTGTTGATTTTCCAAAAAGTCCTCCCCCATCTGTGGCTTGAATGATTATTGAGTATGAATCAATTGCTTCAAAATCCAAGGATGCTTTTAAACTAACTTCCCCTGACTTTTGATTAATTTCAAATGTCTTGCGAATATCTTCTGAGGCATGGGAAAAGGTATATGATATTTCCCCATTTATTCCGGAGTCTAAATCCCAAGCTGAGACGGTGACAACTAGTGAGCCAACGACACTATTTTCTGGAATATTCACCTCATAAAACGTCTGCTCAAACTCGGGGGTGTTGTCATTAGTGTCCACGACCACCACCCGAACCAAGGCAGTCCCAGACCTGGGAGGGGACCCACCGTCCACAGCAGTGAGGAGGAAACTGAGCTCGGGCTGCTCTTCATAATCCAGAGCCTTGTCCAGAATTAACTCTGGGTATTTCCTATTGTCTGGATTGACTCTCATTTTAATGTGGAAATGAGAGTTGGGGCTTATTGTGTAGCTTTTTACAGCATTGACACCTACATCTAAATCCTTTGCACTTTCTAGCAAGAAGACAGCACCAGCAGGACTATTCTCTGGGATTTCTAAGAGCATTTCTTTTTCCAAGAATACAGGAGAGTGGTCATTTATATCCCTGATCTCAAGTTCAATCTGTAAAAACTGCATGGGATTATTCATTAACACCTGGAAATATAGCACACAAGGCTCGGCGGAGCCGCAGAGCTCCTCCCGGTCTAGCATTTCGCTTAACAGCAAATCCCCAGTATTTGTGTCCAACCGCAAACGCTGTTTGTTATCATTAGAGACCACCCGAGCTCCCCGCGCAGACAGCTCACCCACCTCCAGACCCAGGTCCTTCGCCAAATTGCCTACAAAGCTTCCGCTCTGCATTTCCTCAGCCACCAAAAAGCGCCCCGGCTCGGAGCCCACCTGAGACATTCCCGGCAAAACAAAGAGAAGCAGGACTTGCCTTATCCACAGAGTGCCTGCCCCTCCGTTCTCCATAGCTCCTTCCCCGAATGCTTCTTGCAGAATCACTTAGCTCCACTTCCCAGTTCTGGGAAATGTGCCTCTCTGATCTGTCCACCAGATCAGAAGGTAGGCCTAAGGATTTTAACCCTGTTGAATGGCTACTAGGTTATCCCTTGAGGGCGTGTTCTTTCTGTCTTCCCGATTCTCTGCGCACTGGGTAACAGGGTCCGCATCATCATGCAGTGTAAATTTTTTCGCGATATTATCCTGCAGCGCCACCATGCGTCTTCACAGATTTTCACAGTTTGATGAAAGCTACCTGCATTTCATTGCATAAATGTTCCCCAGAAGCAAATACTGTATTTAAGTAATCCATTGTGTTTAAGTAATTACAGATATACCTTATATTCCATAACAATTGTTTTATATTTTTTATAGTTTGTGATGATGTTGTATTTGTTTTAAAGCATTTATTCAGAATCTTTCCCCACTCTCCACACAAACAAATGTACTTGGTTGTGGTGAATAGACATACAAGATGTGATTCCTTGTCCCCAGGAGTTTATAATCTTTCTGAGAAAATAGTTAACCTGAAACCAGGAGGGCGTAACTGACCGTTAAGCTGAATAAAGTTGCATCACTACTTGGCCTTCCTTAGGTGGTAAGAAAAAGGGAAAAATGCAGATGGGTCATTTCAGAAGTTATGAAAATGGATTAACCATGAGATGAGATATTTAGATAGTTGCTACAGCACAAGAAGGCATTTTTTAATAACAATGATTTTCTTAATAGCAATGAATTGTGAAGTGGTAGAAAATGAAGGAAGATATTGGGTGGAACACATTATGGAAGTCCATAATTTAGTTCCAGTTTTTCATAATTTACAGAAAATTCCCTAAGTACACAAGCATGAACATGTTAGTTTCATTTAAAGCAGACTCTTACTCCTAAAGCTGGCTCCCCTAGGTTTCCAGGATTTATTCCAGCAACAACTATGGCAACCTGATTTCTCTTTAAGCCCAGGAAGTGAAAGTGAGAGAAATTCTCTCTCTAAATGTAGGACAAAACTTAATTTTCACTCTGATTAGACCAACCAAGAACATGTGCCTGTCACCAAAGCAATCATTGTTTCAAGATGTATAGAATTATAGGTAGAGATTTTAGTCCCAGAATCTAAAGATCTATCTTTGGCCCTTACTTTGGTTTAATCCTGTCTCAGACCACCTTTTAAGCTTGGGGTGGTTTCAGTTCTAGCCAAAGTACATTGTTGCTGCATAATGAGGGAAATTGTTTGGAATAGATGGTAGGATCTCATTAACGATGTCCACTGTAGAAGATCTTAAAGTACACTAAGAATGAGTGCAGGAGGGATCTAACAAGTTTGCATTCTTAAAATGTTAAGTTCAAATATCATTCTTAAAAAATGCAAGCTAGATATATGGTTAAAAAATTGGTACAGAAAGGTAGAAATTGAAAATTAGTTGGATTGACTACACACAGTTATCCCTCCTTTTAAAATATCCACTAAAATGACAGAAAAGTAATAAAAATGATATGAACTAACAAAGACTAAGAATGCACAAGTGAACACATATCTTTTGATAACAGGAAGCAGATGGAAGAGTAATTGACTTCGTTTCCAGAAATATCTAAAGTTCCTGCATTGATGATACAAGAAACTAGTGAGTTTTGTCCACAGAATATCATTTAGGTAAAAGATTTGGAGGAACCAGGTGAATAATAAGACTAAAGTCAGTTAAGGACTGAAAAAAGTTATTAGTTGGAAGTATGTATATGAGAGAGTTGAATTCTCTGTTCCTTTCACCATCCTACATAGACAGAAAAGTAACTCAGGGCCAGAGAATGAAAAGTTTGTTCTCTGGAGAAATTAAATGGGACTTTCTCTACTCCTGGAGACCTAGGCAGAGTTGAGTACAATGTAAAGAGTACAATGTAAACTAAAAGTAGGGAGAGTAGCAAAACTTTGCCTTCTGAATGGTGAGACTTCTAGCCCCTTCCCATGCACTAGTCTCAGATTGTAGGACACAAGGTATGTGGCTGTTGTAACATTCTCAGAGAATATGAAATCCCAAATAAAGACTTACACATACTGATATTTGGGGGTCTCCCAAGGTAATAGCCTTATCCTAGCATGATTACATTAGAATAAAGCCCTGCCATCAGCAGGTCCTGTTCATTCACAAAAAGTCAATTGTCAGCATTTTGATATGTCATCCTTCTAAAATATGAGAAGATAGCGAAGGGCCACAAGACATTTAAAGAAATACGTCTAACATAAAATAGAAAGGCCAAAACTACCTCTACCACCACTACCAAAAAAAGGAACAATAATATACAAATATAGAAAACAGAAGAAAGCCTTTGACAATATCTGATTAATATCCCCAGAGAAATAAAATCTAGTAAGAGCTAATATTTACTTAGTACTTATTCCATGCCACCCATTTTTCTAAGTGCTTCATATGTATTTACCAATTTAATCCTAATAGTAACTGTATGAAATATATATTCTTATTATAAGATAAACAGTAGACTAGGCCTTAAGTGCCCTTTACTAGCTATATAACCTTGCACAAGTTCTTAACTTCCCTTTGACTCACTTTTATTTTAAAAATGAATATATACTAGTAATACTACATAATGCATTTTTACATAATACATTTTAAAGAATAAATAAATTATGGATGACAGAAGATATTATATTTATAAGTCTATAACAGGACACCATGAAAAACACTCAGAGAATCAAAAAACTCTTAAAAATAAATATTTGTGAGCCTTAAAGAAAAACTTAAATATAAAACATTGAATGATTACATAAATTGTCCAAAAAAATGGAAAAAGTGGTAAAAAGATAGAAAATAAGAAAGGAAAAAAAGCTTAGAGTCTTATAGAAGCAGTCTAGGAAATCTAATAGTTCACTAAGATTTTGGTTAAAGTGAGAATGTAGAAAACTCAAGGGAGAAATTATGAGTAAAACATACAAAGAAAATTTCTCAGAACTGAAAATGATAGTCTAAACAGTCAGGTGTGGTGGCACATGCCTGTAGTCTCAGCTACTCAGAAGGTTGAGGCAGGAGCCCTTCTTGAGGCCAGGAGTTAGGGGCTGTGGTGCACTATGATTGCACCTGTGAATACCCATGGCACTCCAGACTGGGCAATCAGAGTGAGACCTCTTCTCAAAAAAAAAAAAATGATAAACATTAATAGGGCACACTCTTGTGACCACATTCATTTAATAAATAAATAAATAGCTAGTACTAACATATTTTCAGAATATCAGGGAAAGTTTATCAATGCTTCCAGAAAGAAAGAAAGAAAAAAAAGGGATCACACAAAAAAGACATATGAATCAGCCTCTGAACAACTCTACATGCAGTCCATAAAAGCAACAGTGCTTTTGAAATGTGAGGGAAAATCATTTTCAACCTATAATTTTATACCCAGTCAAACTATCAGTCAAGTGAAATGAAAAGATAATTTCCTAATGTAAGCTTTCAAAAAGTTTTACTTCCTCTGCATCCATTTTTATGAACGTATTGAGAGATGTGTATCAGCTAAGTAAGGGAGTAAACTGAGAAGAACATATTAGACCTTGTAAAAGGGGATCAACACAGAAATATATTAAAAGAAAAAAAATCATACGGTGACAGCCTTTAGAACAACCGGTGTAAATGAAGCAGAGCTCTAGGTGAAAGATCTCTAAGAAATAAACATAATTGATATTTATATGATATATTTGAATATTTTAAGGAGAAAGATTGAAATTTAAATGAGAGATAATGTAAAACATCAATAGCTGTACATAGAAAATTACGCAAGTACAAAATAATTTTCAGTTCTAGGAAAACTGTTTTCAAGAAAAGAAATGTAATCATTCTATATTAATGCATAATTGGAGAAATCTTACTATTATGGATACTAACAGAAGTAGTTTAACTTTTAAAAAACTAGTAATTATATTGGGCGAATAGGAGAAAGAGAATATGCAGTGTTCGCACATATGTTGTTAGTTACAGAGAAAGTTAAATTTTTTTTTCTCACAGCAAGAAGTGATTAAAGTATAAAACTGAATGTCAAGATATAATAGTAGAAACATATTTGGAAATACTGAGATAATTCTAGAAGTCACTCCAATGAAATAAACTAGAGATTGAAGAAACTATTGTTTTTCTTTGTAACATTTAGTTCATTTTAATTTTAAATTTGACAATAAATGAATATATTTATAAAATAAAATGAAAAGTGAATATCTTTCCAACAGTCCACCAATATTTTCACACACGAATATTCAAAATGTTTCAAAATTTGCATTCATATTCATGCGGTATATTATATTCTGTTTGGATTATGAGACACAATCTGTTTTATATATATGTATATGTATATATATAATTAACAAAAGAGAACGTAAAAAATATTAGTCAAGTAAGAGCAGTGTATTTAAGGAAAAGAAAATAATACAAACACAAAGATATTATTGGAGTCTAATATTGATCATAAAATAACATTTCATCTACCATGAACATATTAATAAAGAAATATTTCTTTTTAATGCTGTGATTTAAAATTAGATGGCACTGCTTTTTAAATGAATAAATAGAATGTTAGAATAGCTTCCAAGGACAGATATGACTTCTTCCAAGAAGGAAGTACAATAGATAGGTGGTTGGGACCATGAGATTGAGTCTCTGAAAAATACGAGGAGAAAAATCAAAATTTCAATTTTCCAGAATGAGAAATGATATTAAATAAATCCTTGTACACTTAAAAAGGATTAAAACCTTGAAATTATTCTTTAGAAATGGGTACTAAGTCAATTAAAACTAGTTGTTAATTAATACAAAAAGGGATAAAATAACATCAAAAAATGTAGATATCTAGTAACCGAAAATTGAAAATTACTTGAATTGCATAACTAGTTTAATATTAATATTGATATCGTTGTATAACATTACAAAAGTACATTAAAATATAAACAATTATTACTGAAAATTAAAAGCAAAAGTATTTCAAAACATGGGATTTTCTTCACTATTCCTCCCAGGGCCCTGGGCCTGGATATTAGGGATAACCGGCTTTAAGAATTTAAACTCATTTGTCTCGGAGCCACCCATCAGACACACCTCATACTGGTAGCTCTGGGACAGGGTCCCAGTACCGCTGACATCCACGAGATGGCCAGGAAAGTGGCTCTCAGGCACGGAGCAACGACCCCCTAAAGCCGCCCTGTCCCTCCTGCACAGCCGCACCGCCACGAACAGCAGCACCGAGAAGAGGAAGAGCGAGGACACCGACGCCAAGGCGACGACCAAGTAGACGGTGAGCGAGTCGGCCTGGGCCTGGTCCGGGGCCGCTTCCGGGAGCGGCAGGTAGGGCTGGGAGAAGCCATCCACCAGGAGCACGTGCAGCGTGACGCTGGCAGACAGCGGACGCTCGCCATTGTCCTTCACCAGCACCAGCAGCCTGTGCTTGGCCGCGTCGCGCTCGCTCAGCGGCCTGGCGGTGCGCACCTCGCCGTTGTGCGCCCACACGGCGAACAGCCCGGGCTCCGTGGCCTTGAGCAGCTGGAACGACAGCCAGGCGTTCTGGCCCGAGTCGCCGTCCACCGCCACCACCTTGGTCACCAGGTAGCCGGCCTCGGCCGCCCTGGGCACCAGCTCGGTGCAGGGCGCAGAGCCGTTCTGCAGCGGGTACAGCACGAAGGGCGAGTTGTCGTTGTCGTCCACCACCACCACGCGCACCAGCGCCTCGCTGCTCAGCGCGGGGGCGCCTCGGTCTGTGGCGCCCACGCGGAACTCGAACGCCCGCAGGGCCTCGTAGTCCAGCGACCTCAGGGCGAACAGGTGCCCGTTGTCGGCGTTGATGGAGACCAGGGAGGCGAGGGGCAGGTGCGGGTCCTGGGGCGGCAGCAGCGAGTAGGTGACCTGGGCGTTGGTGCCTGAGTCCCTGTCTGTGGCGCTGACGCTGCCGATGTGCAGGGCGGGGCTGTTGTTCTCTGGGACGAACAGGGTGTAGGAGGTTTGGGTGAAGGCGGGGGCGTTGTCATTGACGTCGGAGACCAGTACTGTTATGTTTTGCTGGGTTTGCAGCCTGGGTGTCCCCAAGTCAGTGACGGTGATGATGATATTGTACTCAGCTTGACTCTCTCTGTCCAGCGCTCCTTCTGTCATTAGGATGTAAAAATTGTCCACAGAGGGTTTCAGAAGGAAAGGCAGGTAATCTTGAATGGAGCAAACTGTCTTTGCATTTTCTCCAGAATCTCTGTCTTTAATCCTAAATAGGGCCAGTACCGCATCAGGAGAGTTTTCAGCAATGTGATTGGAAAGTGATGATATGATCAGTTCAGGAGGATTGTCATTGGTGTCTAATACCTGGACCAAAACCATACATCTTGCAGAAAGACCCCCACCATCGATTGCCTGTATATTTATTTTGTAAGATTGTACTAATTCATAATCAAGCATCTCTCTGAGAATGATTTCCCCAGAAAAAGGATTAATTTGAAAAGTTGTTGGAATATCTTCAGAAGCATCGAAAAATGAATAGGATACTTCAGCATTGACTCCTGCGTCTACATCTCCTGCGGAGACTTTAACAATAAGGGACCCTACTGGGCTGTTTTCTGGAGCCTGGACCTCATAGAGTGCCTGAGCAAACTGTGGGGCATTGTCATTGATGTCCATGACCACTATGCGTATAGCAGAAGTCCCAGATCTTGGTGGAGACCCGCCATCCAGAGCCGTGAGGGTTAAACTGAGCTCCCGCTGTTCCTCCCGATCCAGCGCTTTGTCCAGCACTAGCTCAGGATATATCATACCTTCATCACTGTCACTAATTTTAATATGGAAAAAAGAGTTGGGGTTGATGGTGTAGTTTTGGATTCCATTAAGTCCTCCATCTGAATCCTGTCCTCTTTCTAGTCGAAATGCTGTCCCTTCTGCTGTATTTTCCAGTATTTTTAATACCATCTCTTTGTTCCGAAACACTGGTGAGTGATCATTTATATCCCTGACTCTCAGCTCAGCCGGGTAAATCTGAAAGGGTTTATCCATTAAAATTTGGAAATACAGCAGACAGGGCTCTGTGGGGCCGCATAGCTTCTCTCTGTCCAGTTTCTCATTTGTGAGCAAATCCCCAGTATGAGAATCCAGGAGCAAGTGTTGTTTGCTATCATCAGAAACCACCCTGGTTCCCCTTGCAGCCAGCTCTCCCTCAGCTAGTCCCAGATCCTTTGCCAGATTGACCACAAATGATCCTCTTTCTGTTTCCTCTGTTACCCAATAACGTCTAAACCCAGAACCTGCAAAGGACACTCCCCAAAATAGAAAGAGAAATAGAACTTGCCTTTGTCTTGGGAAGCAGAACCCTCTAGCCTCCATAGCTTGCTGTTTCCTCATTTATGAGTCACAATCTCAGCGCCAAACGTAAACAGCAGTTCCAAACCCCAGAATTATGTTATGTATTAATAGTAGCAGGGACCTAGGGTTTTTTCCTTTTCGTTTTCCAATCTTGGGCTGCTACAGTTTTTTTCCCCAGCTCGTCTGCTGGATCTTCCTTTTTTTGTTAATGATTTGCATGGCGTTCTCAGTTCAAGTCCCCACCCCTCGTCTTTTTAGCCTGCAGCGCCACCGTGTGGCTTCTGACACACTGAAATGGCTTTACCCAATTTTTGTGTGTTTTATACACTTACAAAAATTTTCCTTTAGTGGCTTATTTAAATTTTTTACTTTTATTTTCTTTTGTTTGTTTTGTAAAAGATAATGTTAAGATAGAGAACCGTTCATGTTCTTGGGATTCTTCATGGCTTCATGGGAAAAGTTAAAAATTCAACAATGAAAAATGTTTCTAACAGTAAGTCTGTTCACTTCACTGTGCCAGATTTAGCTCTGTACTAGGCCTTTCATCTCTGACACAACTCTTATGCAACCAAAGGAAAAACTGTGGGTACCTTCCGGGACCACCAAAACAATATATTTTACTTTTCCAGAAACATTGGGCATAGGAACACCAAAAACTGACCCAAAAAAACAAAAAACAAAAACAAAAAAAACCTCATTTTCGACCTTCTTCAACAAACTTCTTTATATTGCCTGAACAGAATAATCACTCTGTGATCCAGAACAAAGCATTCAGGTTGTCACTCCTCTGTGCTTCTCTGAAAACTTACGCATACAACTATGATTACCCTGTATGTATTATTGCTTCCTGTTTCATGCCATTCTGTCCCTTGGTCAATATGTGAGCCACTTGAGGACAACTATGTATCAGTCATCTTTGATAGGCAAATTAGTGACTCACTAAATTCTTGCTGCATTAAGGCATGCATAGATAAACTCTAATGAGTAGGACATGTAGGACATGAAACAATATTTAACGGGTTTCAATCCCTACCATTAGAAAATTGAGTTCTTTCATTTACTCATACTTTGCAATTTCTGTTTTATTTCTCTCTTTTTTCTATATTAGATTTGAAATAACTCACAGAATTAAAGAAGGGACTGAACTTTATTTTAAGGTCCTTCTTAATTGAAATCTAGTAGGATCCAATTTCTCTGCACCAAATAAAAGGAGGTAAAGAATAGATCAAACTAGCATCTCTCCTAACACTATTGAAGGTAAGAACTACATTATAACATGTGACTCACATGGAATTTTATTCAAAGGCCTAATATCTAGAAAGAAGCTCTATTTTTTCATAATAAGCAAAAGATACAGATTAAATCTAGGGATATTGTACAGAGAAAGGGCTAGATACAACAACAGCAAAAAAAACTTTGTTGAATATAAAAACCACACCAGATAAACTTCTACCTGATGACTTACATTTTTTTTGAACTTCATGGGACTAATTGTTAGTAATTAAAAACTTAACAGGGACCTCTGATTTGTTCCTTCAGAATTAAAAGCAACAAATTTTGAAATATTTCTACATAATCCTACAGAAGGCCTAATCTTTGCCTTTTTACCTTCAAACTTAAACACATTTACATGCACTCAATATCCTACAATGGCTTTCCTTATCTTTAGATAAGGCTAATTGGAGATTTATTTCTCTCATCAGGGCAGGTAGACCTTTTGAAAAAAGTAACATAGTTTACAAAAAGTGTTATGATGAAAATTGATTATGACAAACCCACAAGAACACCAATTTTGAAAGGAAAATAAACAAAAGAAATATGACATAGAAAATACACATATTATATGCAGCACATTATTTTAATACTTGAAGTTCTAGAAAAGTGAGAACTAACATAAATAATAGAGCAATAATTAATATAAAGTAAATAAAGACAATTATACAGTAGAAGAATTTTTAAAAGATGATATTAACTTTGAAGCTAAAGCCTACTTCATTAATGGGGATTTAATGAGAAACACCTCATTGGCATAAATATGTGGGAAAGGAAAATGGTGAAATTAAGCATAAAATTGGAAATTAATGACCAATCAAACAGAGAAAATGAAATAGAACCTTACTGGTGGTAGTGAGCATCAACAATTTAGTTTAACAAAGGAGATAATATTAAGAAGTTAATGTCTTTATTAAATGGGTTTTTATCAATAGTTAAATCCAAAACTATTGTGGAAGTTAGAATTTTCCCCTATTTCTTTCCCAGGGCATTGGGGCGGGAGGTTGGGGATAACTGGTTTCAGGAACTTGAACTCACTTGTTCCGGAGCCATCCATCAGACACACCTCATACTGGTAGCTCTGGGACAGGGTCCCGGTGCCGCTGACATCCACCAGGCCCTCAGGCACCGAGCAGCGACCCCCCGAGGTCGCCCTGTCCCTCCTGCACAGCCGCACCGCCACGAACAGCAGCACCGAGAAGAGGAAGAGCGAGGACACCGAGGCCAAGGCGACGACCAAGTAGACGGTGAGCGAGTCGGCCTGGGCCTGGTCCGGGGCCGCTTCCGGGAGCGGCAGGTAGGGCTGGGAGAAGCCATCCACCAGGAGCACGTGCAGCGTGACGCTGGCAGACAGCGGACGCTCGCCATTGTCCTTCACCAGCACCACGAGCCTGTGCTTGGCCGCGTCGCGCTCGCTCAGCGGCCTGGCGGTGCGCACCTCGCCGTTGTGCGCCCACACGGCGAACAGCCCGGGCTCCGTGGCCTTGAGCAGCTGGAACGACAGCCAGGCGTTCTGGCCCGAGTCGCCGTCCACCGCCACCACCTTGGTCACCAGGTAGCCGGCCTCGGCCGCCCTGGGCACCAGCTCGGTGCAGGGCGCGGAGCCGTTCTGCAGCGGGTACAGCACGAAGGGCGAGTTGTCGTTGTCGTCCACCACCACCACGCGCACCAGCGCCTCGCTGCTCAGCGCAGGGGCGCCTCGGTCTGTGGCGCCCACGCGGAACTCGAACGCCCGCAGGGCCTCGTAGTCCAGCGACCTCAGGGCGAACAGGTGCCCGTTGTCCACGTTGATGGAGACCAGGGAGGCGAGGGGCAGGTGCGGGTCCTGGGGCGGCAGCAGCGAGTAGGTGACCTGGGCGTTGGTGCCTGAGTCCCTGTCTGTGGCGCTGACGCTGCCGATGTGCAGGGCGGGGCTGTTGTTCTCTGGGACGAACAGGGTGTAAGAGGTTTGGGTGAAGGCGGGGGCGTTGTCATTGACGTCGGAGACCAGCACGGTTATGTTGAGCTGTGTTTGCAGCCTGGGTGTCCCTAAGTCAGTGACTGTGATGGTGATGTTGTACTCGGCTCTTGCTTCTCTGTCGAGTGCTCTCTCCGTTACCAAAGTGTAAAAGTTCTTGACTGAAGGTTTTAGAAGAAAGGGAAGGTCTTCCTGGATGGAGGAAATTGTCTTCCCATTGTTCCCAGAGTCAGGATCTGAAACACTGAAAACAGCAACTACAGTCTCAGGTGAGTTCTCTGGGATGGGGCTTGTGAGTGCAGACATGGTCACTTCTGGGGGATTATCATTCACATCCACGACCTGCAGGAGAAGAGTGCATTTTCCTGAAAGACCTCCCCCATCGGTGGCCTTGATGTCCACTTCATAAGACAGTACTGTTTCGTAATCTACTTGTTTTTTCAGTCGAATTTCTCCTGTCCTAGGATTTACCTCCAAAGTTTTGCTCATATCATCTGAAGGCTGAAAGAGTGTGTAGGATATTTTTCCATTGACTCCACTGTCTAAATCCCTGGCGACGACCGTGACAACCAGGGAGCCAACAGGTCTGTCCTCCGGAATCTGCACCTTGTAGATCGGCTGCTCAAACTCAGGGGCGTTATCATTGGTGTCCACTATTTCAATGCGAACCTTGGCTGTCCCCGACCGGGGTGGTGAGCCGCCATCCAGCGCAGTCAGGATTAATCTCAGTTCAGGCTTCTCTTCCCGATCCAGCTCCTTATCCAACACCAGCTCTGGGTATTTCCTGCCATCTCTGCGCTCTTGGGTTAGAACTCGGAAATGAGAATTGGGGCTGATTTTGTAGTTTTGAACATTATTGCTTCCTACATCCAGGTCCACAGCATTACTCAGAGGAAATGCATTTCCTAGAGGACTGTTTTCCGGAATTTTAAGAAGCATTTCTTTTTCAGTAAACACAGGAGAATGGTCATTTATATCTCTCACCCTCAGTTCAGCCTGAAATATTTCTAAGGGTTTTTCCATTAACACTTGGAAATGTAGTACACATGGCTCAGTGGGACCACATAATTCCTCTCGATCTAGTTTCTCATTTATGAGCAAATCCCCAGTTTGAACCGCGAGCTGCAAATGCTCCTTGTTCCCCTGGGAAATGATCCGGACCCCCCGGGTGGACATCTCTGTCAACCCCAACCCGAGGTCTTTTCCTAGATTTGCCACAAAAGAGCCTCTCTCCGTTTCTTCCTCTACGGAATAGGGCCCCAACTCGGCGCCCACCCCAGGCATGCTCAGCAAAACAAAGAAAACTAGGACTTGCCTTTGTTTCTGATTGCGCATCCATCCGATCTCCATTGCTCTTTCCTGAAAATTTGGTTCACAGGAGCTTTGTGTATGTCCACGATCCTGGTAGCGCGATCCTGCAGTCCAGAACGTCAGAACTAAGCCGTTGAATAGTGTTTTAAAGAAGCTTCACTCTCGATTTTGCTCTGGCTGAGAAAGCTCTTCTTTTGCTTCCAGGCGGTGCGAAACGGTTTGGCTGGATACTGGAGCTGCGTAGGCAATTCTGTTTTCCATTATCTTAGCCTGCAGCGCCACCACGCGTTTCACTATTTTCTGGTTTAATACTGGAGGCAAAATTCTGGATGTACTGAATATAGGCTATGTAATATGAAACACTGGGCTCTATTTTCATATGGCTTTTGTGTGTATAGACAGAGCTCTGTGGTGTTGAACAGGGAGGATTACAAAGAGCAAACTTTCACTGATGCTACTATCTAATGCTGTTGAGGTGGTATTGATTACATAAAATAATTTAACATTTAAACTGAGAGGAATATACATTCAGGAGCAAAATGTTTCTGAAGTAACATGGGGACAGTTTCACAAGTACATCTTTTCTATGGTACATATTTATAGACACTATGAGTAGACACTGCAAAATTGCAATCAGTAATAGTTCTAAAAAGGGTATTTAACCAACGCTTTATTAAAGAATAGATTACTTCCTCTTCTTTCCAACACCTAGCCTGAGAACTGTTTCACAGAAAGAGTTTTCACGACTTTCAATTATTGGAAAATTATTTCCTAAATAGGCAGATCTCAAAGTTGGGCCTGCCACACTTTGGAATTCCTTGTTTTTTTTATCATGACAGGATAATTTTTGTTTTATCCTTTTTAAAAAATAGCTTTAATGGGATATAATTCACAAACCATATAATTCACCCATTTAACATATACAATTCAATGACTTTTCATATATTCACAGAGTTGTGCATCCATCATCCTGATTTTAGAACATTTTCATCACTTCAAAAGAAATTCTGTATACTTTAACTATCATTCTTCCTCCCCCACCCCAATTTTCCCATCCCTCTTGCACTCAGTCCTAAGCAACCACTAACCTACTTTCTATAGAGTGTTCTATTCTGGACTTTCATATGAACAGAATAATATAATATGTGGACTTTTGTGACTGACTTCTTTCACTTAGCATAATGCTTTCAAGGTTCATTCAAGTCATAGCATGTATCAATACTTCATTTCTATTTATGGCCAAATAATATTCCATTGTATAGATATATCACATTTTGATTATTCATTCATCCTTTGATGGACATTGGGGTAGTTTACACCTTTGGGCTATTATGAATAATGCTACTGTGAACATTCATGTACAAATATTGATATGGACATGTGTTTTCATTTCTCTAAGAGGAATCTCCAGATCAGATGTGTTTCTATGTTTACTTGTTTGAGGAACTGCCAGACTGTTTTACAAAGTGACTGCACCATTTTATGTTCCCACCAGCAGTGTATCAGGGTTCAAATTTCTCCACATCCTCCCAACAGTTTTTGTTATCTTACTTTTTGATTATAGCCATCCTTGTGATATCTTGTGATTTTGATTTGCAGTTCAAGTAAGTAAGTAAGTAATGATGTTGAAAATCTTTTCATGTGTTTATTGGCCATTTGTATACCTTCCTTGAAGAAATCTCTATTTAGATTTTTGCCTATTTTTAATTGTGTTATTTGTCATTTTATAACTGAGTTGTTAGGGTTCTTTTTATATTCTAGGTACAAGTCCCTTATCATATTTGAATTCTTTTGTTTGCATTTTCTATTTTCATAATTTAAATTATGGTAAAAAGTAAGGATATAATTATGAATTCAGTGTTTTTGTTAGTGATTTTTAGAAGTTTGTGAATCATCTTGTCTTGGATTAAATCATCTTATCAATGAAGGCTAAACTCTTGGTATAAAACCCTTTATGTGCCCTTTTTGGCCACAAGTGATACTGCTAGACTACATAATTTTCTCCAAGCAGCCAACCTGTGTAGTAGAGAGAATAATGGCCAATTAAAGATGCCTATTCCCTAATTCCCAATATCTGCAAATATGTTACCTGACATGGCAAAAGATACTTTGCAGATGGGATTAAACTAGGGTACTTGTGAAGGGGAGATTATCCTGTATTATCTGGATGGGACAGAACCTTTCCTGGCTATGGTCAGAGTGAGCTGTGACTACTGAAGAATGGTCAGAGATGCATTGTTGCCAGATTTGAAGATGGACAAAGAGGGCCATGATTCACTTAATGTGGGCAGTGTCTAGAACCTGGCAAAGACAAAGAAATGGACTTTCCTCTAGCACCACAAGAACAGAATGCATTCCTGCTGATACTTTGATTTTAGCTCAATAAAACCCATATTGGACCTCTGATCTACAGAACTGTAAAGATAATACATTTTATTGTTTTAAGCAATAAAGTCTGTGGTAATTTTGTACAGCAGCCAAAGAAATTAATACATAGCACACATATGGATTCCTCATGCACCCAGCAGTTGAGTAAGAAAATTTATTATTTCTACAAGAAGAGTATCATCATAGTAAATGCTGAAGAATGCCTGATTCAGTTATGGTGAGTCATTCTTTCAGAATAAAGTCATTTAAGTCAATAAAGTACACACTTTTTTTCAGCATTTTTTTGGGGGAGGAGACGGGGTCTCACTCTGTAACCTGCACTAGAGTGCAGTGGCATCATCACAGCTCACTGCAATCTCAAACTCCTGGGCTTAAGCAATCCTCCTGCCTCAGCCGCTCGCTCGAGTAGCTGGGACCACATGCTCACACCATCATTCCCAGCTATTTTTTTGTAGAGATGAGGGCCTTGTTATGTTGTTCAGACTGGTCTTGAATGCCTGCCCTCAAGCAATCCCCCCACCTTGGCTTCCCAAAGTGCTAGGATTACAGGTGTGAGCCACTGCACCTGGCTTTCAGCATAATTTTAAGAAGAGTTGCCAATGACACATGGGTAATTTTAACAGAAAATAACTGAAGCCCATTACGTTTTTTCCTACTAAATTTCCAGAATCTCTAAGTTATTAAGTGATAAAAATTCCTCCACAACATTGCCACCTTTATTTTTCTGAAATCAGTTATTTCATTGAGAATTAATACTAGAATACCAACTGCTTTCAAATAAATGGTAGGCTAAAATGAATACAGTGTATTTAATTTCAATAAGGGACTTATGAAAATGTATGTAATAAAGCAAGTTTCAACTTCCTGAAGAAAACACATGTTTTATATATATATATATATAAATATATCTCTCTGTGTGTGTATATCAGAAAAAGACTGAAAAAAGAGCATAAAAAATTTGAGAAAGAAAACCATAGGATAACTCTACTCCCTATTCAAACTCATTTCTGCAATAATGAATGTGACATATTGAGAAGGTACAGGAATATAAAGAGACTGATACACTCATCATCAAGGTCATTTGTGGTATCTGAGCCAGCTTACTTAGGTCAGTGTTTCTGTAAGAATTCTCGGTTTCCCGGTCTAGCGTAGTATGGCCATTGATGTAGAAACAAATACAAACTATAGATTAAAAGTCACATTTCTACATGAGAATTTAGTTCATGAAATAGGAGTAGGAATAATAGATAAATTTCACTTGCTTACTTAGAAAACAATATTACCAATTAATGCCTCACAATATGGCATATTGGTTAAGAACAG
>NW_012147908.1:3491505-3493604 GCF_000956105.1 Propithecus coquereli
ACGAACAGGGTGTAGGAGGTTTGGGTGAAGGCGGGGGCGTTGTCATTGACGTCGGAGACCAGCACGGTTATGTTGAGCTGTGTTTGCAGCCTGGGTGTTCCCAAGTCAGTGACTGTGATGGTGATGTTGTATTCGGCTCTGCTCTCTCTGTCCAGAGGTCTCTCTGTTAGTAGGGTGTAAAAGTTTTCCAGAGAAGATTTCAGGAAGAAGGGTAGATCATCCTGAATAGAGCAACTTATTTTCCCATTTTCTTCCGAATCAAGATCTGAAACACTGAAAACTGCAACCACAGTCTCAGGCAAGTTCTCAGGTATCAGACTCGTAAATGCAGACATGGTGAGCTCTGGGGCATGGTCGTTCACGTCCATAACTTGAATCAGAACAGTGCATTTTCCAGAAAAGCTTCCACCATCTCTTGCCTCGATATTGACTTCATAGGACTGAATTGTTTCAAAATCAAGGTGTTTTTTTAGCTGAATTTCTCCTGTCAATGGATTGATTGTAAAGGTGTTGCTAATCTCCTCTGAAGCTTGGAAAAGGGAGTAGGAAATCTCTCCATTGATTCCTATGTCTGCATCCGTAGCAGAGACCGTGACAACCAGGAATCCTATCGGACTGTCTTCAGGGATCTGCACCCTATAGAAAGGCTGCTCAAATTCAGGAGCATTGTCATTGACATCTACAACTTCGATGTAGACCTGAGCGGTGCCAGACCGTGGCGGAGAGCCACCGTCCAGTGCTGTGAGGGTTAACCTGAGCTCAGGTTCCTCCTCGCGATCCAAAGCTTTGTCCAACACCAGTTCTGGATATTTCCTGCCATCGCTGCGTTTCCGGGTAAGGACCCGAAAATAGGAGTTGGGACTGATTATATAGTTCTCAATATTATTTGGGCCTACATCCATGTCTTGAGCATTCTTCAGAGGAAATGTAGTCCCAGGAGGACTGCTCTCTGATACTTGTAGCAACATTTCTTTGTCCAGGAATACCGGAGAGTGGTCATTTATGTCTACCACTTGTAGCTCAGCTTGAAAAAATTCTAAGGGACTCTCTAGCAACACCTGGAAACGTAGCACACAGGGCTCCGTGTGACCGCACAATTCCTCGCGGTCCAGTTTCTCATTTAGCAACAAATCTCCTGTCTCCTGATCAAGCTGCAAATGTAGTTTGTTGCCTTTGGAAACGACCCTAACTCCTCGCCTAGAGAGTTCCCTCTGCCCCAGACCCAGGTCCTTTGCTAAATTGGTTACAAAGGAACTGCCTTCAGTTTCCTCCAACACAGAATAGCGCCTAGGTGCCGCCGCGCCCACCACAGATAAGACCAAAAGGAGAAGAAAGGAAAACAGGACTTGCCTTTGTCTGCAAATGAGCTTCCCGCTGGGCTCCATTGTTCGATACAGCCTCCTGTGAGGGTGGTTCTGCAGAACTGTAAAGTCCTAGTGTCTGAGACCGCAGTTATTCCACCAGATATTACAGCTCAGAAATATTCCAGCGAGTAGTCCTTTCCAGAGGACCCAGTCCTCCTTTCTTTGGCATCCACGCTTCCGGTGGGCTTTCAGGCTCTGATGGTAAATTTTGCAAGTTAATGGAGCTGCAGCTGCTCTTCGGTTTGTACCTTCTTATCCTACAGCGCCACCATGCGTCCTCAAAGAATTTCACATTTCGTAGGATGAAAATGGATGCAATATTCCTAACTCTGCCTACGTGTACCACGCAGCTATGTAAAGTTACAACACTACCTCTACTATCGCCAGACCTTATTGGACAGACAACTGCCTGAAGGCCAAACAAAAGAAATGACATTAGTGGGGACTCTTTCAATAATGCTATTTGAGTTTGGGGCAAAAAGGAAATATTTAGGTAACAACCTGGCTGGGAAGAGAGAATATATGCAGTAAATCAGAAAATATATATGCTTGGAATAACAGAAAACTTTTAGAATGATATACTTTTATTGCCATGAACCATGGAAATAATCAGTAGCTGTGAACCTCGGACAGATTATTTAACCTCTCTCTGCCTTAGTTTTCTTATCTGTAGGGTGAGGATCATAATAGTACCTACCACATAGGGCTGTTGTGAATTCCTCACCTTACAGACGA
>NW_012147908.1:3493654-3495443 GCF_000956105.1 Propithecus coquereli
GATTCCACTGGAGGAAGCATAAAAACTAAAATAATTGGTGGCTTAAATGAGATAAAATTTCCTTTATTTTTTAAGTTAAAAATGTTCAAAAGTAGGCAATGCAAAGATAGCATGACTCCATGGTCATCAAGGACTCCTGTCTCTTTTAAGTTTCTTCTAAACTAACTATCTTAGTTCATTGTTTCCATCACTGGGTCCAATATGGCTGGGGTTTTTTTGTACTAACCATAACATATGTGTGCCAGGCAGCAGGGAGCAGTTAGAGAAGGGGAAAAGCGGACTCATTCCTAGAGATGAGTCATGTCTCTTTACATAGTCTTCCTGGAAGTCTCCTACAACATTTATACATATATCTCATGAACTATAACTCAGTAACACGTCCAGTTCTAAATGCCAAGGAGGCTGGGAAAATGTATTCTGTTGGCTGAGCACACTAACACCATAAATGAAGTTTGGGATCTGTTACTAAAGAAGGAAAGATAAATGGACATGAGTGCCCACTACAGTTTCTGTCACAAATGATCAGTGTTTCCCAAAGGGGAAAAGCTGATTTCATTGCCATGCTACTTCATCTCGCTAGATAAATGTGGTGCCATTTTCTTCCTCTTTTAACACCAATGAAATTAAGTGGGAACAACTTAAAATAATTATACTAAAATTAATACTAATATATTAATGAAAGGAAACACAATTATATAACATTTTAAAAGAAAACATCATCAAAGAAGTTTAGTGCTATGAGAGCCAGACATTCTCATTGTACCAGTTCTCTTTCTCCCATTACACTTCACTATGTTAGTGCATTACTGCTTTGTATATATCTAATGGTTTAAGAATAAGAAAATCTACAATGAAATACAATTGATTACATGGAATTAATTTCCCACTGTTTCCCATCTTACATATTTCTAAGCTATTCCAGAACAAGGATTTGTACAACTATTGACCTCATCAGTGTTTTGATTAGAGAGTTTAAGACCATTCATGTTGGTATAGTAATAAAGAAAAAGATGACATACCGTTTTTTTAAAACATAGTGACAACATGAGAAATTCTACAGGCAAGTTTAATGTAATTTAAATTTCATAATAGGTTGGCAGAAAAACCATTACATTGAATTTTTCACAAAAATTAAAATGTGGATTATGAACGATTATTTTAACTGAATGTTGAAACCAAAGTCATTTGTAAAGTTGGAGTTTTCTTGCATTTCTGGCCCAAGGGGATGGCCCTGGAAATTGGGTAAAACTGGCTTCAGAAATTTGAACTCACTGGTCCCTGAGCCTCCGGTCAGACACACCTCATACTGGTAGCTCTGGGACAGGGTCCCGGTGCCCGTGACATCCACCAGGTGGCCAGGAAAGTGGCCCTCAGGCACCGAGAAACGACCCCCCGAGGCCGCCCTGTTCCTCCTGCACAGCCGCACCGCCACGAACAGCAGCACCGAGAAGAGGAAGAGCGAGGACACCGACGCCAAGGCGACGACCAAGTAGACGGTGAGCGAGTCGGCCTGGGCCTGGTCCGCGGCCGCTTCCGGGAGCGGCAGGTAGGGCTGGGAGAAGCCATCCACCAGGAGCACGTGCAGCGTGACGCTGGCAGACAGCGGACGCTCGCCATTGTCCTTCACCAGCACCAGCAGCCTGTGCTTGGCCGCGTCGCGCTCGCTCAGCGGCCTGGCGGTGCGCACCTCGCCGTTGTGCGCCCACACGGCGAACAGCCCGGGCTCCGTGGCCTTGAGCAGCTGGAACGACAGCCAGGCGTTCTGGCCCGAGTCGCCGTCCACCGCCAC
>NW_012147908.1:3497973-3500418 GCF_000956105.1 Propithecus coquereli
GATGCAGAGATTAACCTTATAAATAAATTATATATATACAGCATATGGCAATTTGATGCCACCAGGTAGCTGAATATACATGAATCCATTTCTACGACTAGAAAAATACCTCAAAATTCACATGGTAGGAGAATGCATGAGCAAGACTGTCTCAGATAGATGTTATTATGTCAAATAATGAAGGTGACTGAACAAGGACAGGCTGGAGAGTTTGTCTAAACAGAGGTAGGATCTGTGACAGCAGTGGTGATTCTGTATCTTGGAAGGATGTCTTTTTTTTTTTTTTTTGGTACCTCCACTCTCTTCTCACAGCATCATTTTAAAACCTTTTATTTTGAAAAATTTCAATCCCCCTGAAAGGAGAAGAGTATGATGAACCTCCACATACTCATCACTAGCATCAACAATCATCAATATTTTGCCATAATTTTTTATACTTCTAACATTTTCACACACCAGGTAAACTGAATTTTTACCCACAAATACTTAATTATGCATTTCTAACTGTTCGTGACTTTAAAAAACCCTTAAGTACAATCCCATTATCATACTTAAGAAATGAAGTTAATATTATTTAATATCCATCTTACATTCAAATTCCTCCAGGTCTTTCAAAGTCATTGTTGTTGTTTGAATCAAAATTCAAACAAGATCCACCACATATTGCATTTGGTTGGTATGTCTCTTAAGATCTTTCACTGTGTGAACTTCCCTCCTCCCATGTTCCATGCCATTTATTTGTTGGAAAAACTGGATAATTTTATCCTGAGACTATGAAAACAATTTAAGATTTTACCGCTGTGCGTTTTTGTCCTTAGACTATGTCCGACTAGTGATGTACAGTAATACAACTATTTTTAGAGTTACCAGCCATAGTTTATAATATTTCAGAACACAACCATGCAAAAATTATCTAGATAATTTTTAAAGAAAAAGCAGTTACAGATTATTATAACAAAGAAAACTTCTCCTTAGCTCCCCAGAATTTCTAAAAAGTAATGATCTTTTATATTTCTCTTTGATATTACATATTTAAAACTATGCTTTTTCTTAAATTTTCCAGATTCAGTACTGTGGTATAATGAGTGTGAAACTTTTAAAAACAAATATTCAAATTAAATCAGGAAAATGCATTACCGATGTAGGTATGGATGATGGTAGAAAAATTACTGCAAGGTGAGGAAAATAATAAACCAATGAAGCAATCAAAATTATGTAACATTTCTATGCAGGATCATTAATATTTTCTATGAAATAAAAGTCATGTGTTCAGATGACAAGGAGAAGGCACATGTTGCTCTTTCAATGTTTTTTCACTTGAGATTTGGTTAGATCCGAGCATTAATAATAATAGTTGAAAAATTGACCCAGAAAAGCTGGATTATTGGTTTATGAGAAAATGAAACCATAGACCAATATGTACATTATTATTTCTAAATACAGAAAAGACCGAAAAAGAGTATGAATATGAGAGAAAGACTTATCCTTAATTAGGCAGAAACTTGCCAGGTGATATCTAATGACAGAAAACAGTTCACCATCAGAGCAAGGTCACTGACCCAGAATCAGACAGACAGATGTAGGCGAGATGCTTAGCTCTGCTACTTATTAGTTGGTGCCCTGCATAAATTTACTGAATCTCTATGAACATCCATTTGCTCATTTCCAAAATACCTCACCTCTTAGGTTTCTTCCGAGATTAAAATTGTTAAAATAGTGCATGATGCATAGAAAATGCTCTTTTTTAAAAAAATGTAAAAATGTACAATCTATGCTTCTCAAACTTAGGGTATGTATACTTGTACAGCATTCTAATCAACTCTAATCAACAAAACGAAAGAAGCAGTAAAGACTGAAGACAATGGAAAGCAATTTAAAACATTGGAAACAAGATTTACCACTTAATAGACCGCACAATAAGCATAACTGTTTGATATAAAACATGATACATACACATTTCATGCTTTGTGGAGGGTTCCTGGAGCTAAATCTATGTCCTTTCCTATGTAAAGGAACTTATTCTTTGACTTTAAGAATACATACTTGAAATAATGTGAAAACACTCTTGTATAGGTATCTCAGGATAAGTTTCTAATTAGAAATATATTCACAGTCCCAGAGTTTCTTTTTCATTATTTTTCAGAAACCTACATTATTCCGAAATGAGGGATTTTCTTCCACTTCCTTCCTTGTGCTCTGGGGTAAGAGGTTGGGAATAATTGGTTTCAGGAACTTGAACTCACTGGTGGTTCCTGAGCCTCCGGTTAGACATATCTCATACTGGTAACTCCGAGATAGGCTCCCGGTGCCGCTGACATCCACCAGGTGGCCAGGAAAGTGGCCCTCAGTAACCGAGCAGCGACCCCCCGAGGCCGCCCTGTCCCTCCTGCACAGCCGCACCGCCACGAACAGCAGCACCGAGAAGAGGAAGAGCGAGGACACCGA
>NW_012147908.1:3501058-3510073 GCF_000956105.1 Propithecus coquereli
GGGCGGGGCTGTTGTTCTCTGGGACGAACAGGGTGTAGGAGGTTTGGGTGAAGGCGGGGGCGTTGTCATTGACGTCGGAGACCAGCACGGTTATGCTGTGCTCTGTTTTTAGCTTGGGTGACCCCAAGTCGGTGACGGTGATGGTGATGTTGTACTCAGTGTTTCGTTCTCGATCCAAAGGTTTCTCTGTCATTAGAGTGTAGAAATTCTCCACGGACGGTTTCAGGACGAAGGGGAGATCGTCGTGGATGGAGCACACCATCTTTCCATTGTTCCCTGAATCTTTGTCTCTAATCCTAAAAACAGCAACTACTGTCTCAGGCGAGTTTTCTGCAATTGGACTAGTAAATGATGACATGAGCAGCTCTGGCGGATTGTCATTTACATCTGTTACCTCAACCACCACAGTACATTTTCCAGAAAGCCCTCCGCCGTCTTTGGCCTGAATAGTTAGTGTGTAAGTTTGAATTGCCTCATAGTTCAATTCGCCTTTAAGATGAAGACTGCCAGATGTTGAGTTGAGTTGAAACGTTTTGAGAATTCTTTCAGTGGCATAGAAAAATGCGTAGACTATTTCCCCATTACTTCCGGTATCTAAATCTCTAGCGGACACCGCGACAACCCTGGAGCCAATTGGGCTGTCCTCGGGCATCTGCACCTTGTAGAGAGACTGCACAAATTCAGGGGCGTTGTCATTTATGTCCACCACCAGGATGCGCACAAGGGCTGTCCCCGACCTGGGCGGAGATCCGCCGTCCACGGCCGTGAGGGTTAAACTTAGCTCAGGTATCTCTTCACGATCCAGTACTTGATCCAATACCAATTCCGGATAGATAGTCCCCTCCCCGCTATCACGGACATTAATATGGAAATAAGCATTAGGGCTGATGGCGTAGTTACGCAGGCTGTTGTTTCCAACATCCGAATCCTGTGCACTTTCTAGAAGAAATGCTGTCCCTGGAGTGGTACTTTCTAATATTTTCAAGGGAATCTCTGTATCTAGAAATACTGGCGAGTGATCATTGATATCTCTGACCCATAGTTCAGCACGGAAAATCTGAAAAGGCTTTTCTAGTAACAACTGGAAAGGCAGCACACAGGGCTCTGTGGGGCCGCACAGTTCCTCTCGGTCCAATTTTTCATTTAGAAGTAAGTCACCAGTAAGCAGATTGAGCAGTAAAAATTGTATGCTCTGGTCTGAAACAATTCTAGATCCCCGGGCTGACAGTTGCCCCGCCCCCAACCCTAGGTCACTTGCTAGGTTAGCGAGAAAACTGCCTCTCTCAGTTTCCTCCGCCACAAAATACCGGAGCGGTTCCGCGCTAGCCCAAGACATTCCCAGAAATACACAGAGATATAGAACTTGCCTTTTCTGCACAGCACGCTCCATGCTGGCCTCCACGCCTCGTTTAATCAATCTTTCAAAATCACTTCCACTCAGCTTCAAGCAGCTCTCGGAAATGGCAGCAAGTGAATCCTTAGAAATGAGCTGGATAGTAGCGATGCTTGTGGGGAGGTATCCTCACTTTCCTCCAATTCCAATCACCACGATTTCCTTTCCCCTATTTTTCTGGTCAGATTTCCTCTTTACACTGGAATCCTTTGTGCCTGTATTTTTTTCTCCCCTCTTTTTAGCCTACAGCGCCACCTTGCGTTTTGTGTGTGTTATTCCCGTTCTCAAGAACAGAACAAAAAGATGGTGGATTGAAGGCGTTCTGCAACCAGTGTTTTTTCCCGAATGTCTTTGCTGTTTCATTCCTTCCGTCTTTTTTCTTCAAATGGTCACAATAATGCTAGTAAGTAACAGCTTATGTCGTTTCCCCCTCTGATAATCTGAATTCTTAGAAAAATAAATCTATTTTTTTCTTAAATCTAGGGGCATCAAATTAAACTCTGTCTCCTCACCAAAATCCTAAGAAAATCTTAAGAAAACTTTCTCCTATTTTAAAAAATTGATAGTAAAGAATATATAAGAAAATGAAGCCTCTTCCAAAATTCAACAAATATTTGTTGAGGAAATTTCATTTATTTGTAAACCATTCAACAATAATGATGTTCCTAGAGCAGAATAATTGGCCTCTCAGTTTCTTGCGAATTAGTCCATCCTACTTGGAAAGCCTTCACTCTTAACCCATAATATATTCTGGAACATTTTCTGCATACCCCCACCCCCAACCTTCACTCTTCACCTGCTTTAAGTATTATATATAAATTATCGTTCACCTGTAATTTCAGTGGCTGGAATCTCCAATATCCAATGAATACTTTTAAAATTAGTAGTAGCAAGTAGGTCAATCTTGTGTTTATGGAAGTACTTGTAGTATTTCATCTTTAACCATGATGGTTGATCTCAATTTGGGGTAAATACTCTTTTGAATCAAAACAGTTTTCTTCATTATTCTTTTACTTATTTTAAAGTAATTCTTGACATCTGTTGAAATTATACTTTTATTCTTCAGTTTTTAAAATTTTGAGTTCTTGATATAAATGACATTTAACTACAATGTATTATCATTTTAATGCATAGATGGATTTGATGTGTCAACATGGTTTTAGGATTTTTCTGGCCCATGTTATTCTGTGTGTATGTGTGTGGGGGTGGTTGGGGGTGTTTAACTTTTATGGTCTTGGTATTAAACTATCATATCGATGTCATAAAATGGGTTAAGAAGCTTTCCATGTATTTTATACATCAGAAAAGTTTTATAATTATATGATTATCTGTTTCTACATGCTTAATTGCAACTTGCCTCTTGAACTGGTTGGGTTTAGTGATTTCACTTTTAGTAGATCAATGACTACCTTTTCTATTTTACCTTTGATTATTAGTCTATTCAGGTAATTTGTTTTCTTTTTAAGTAATTTGCATTTTATTTTAAAACCATTCATTTTATCTAGTTTGAAAATTTCTTGGTATTATGTTTTCATTGTATTATTAGCTTTAGTTGTATCCCTATTCTTAATAGCAACGTTTAGTCTGCTTTTTATTCTTGGTGAGGCTTTGCAAGGGCACCATTTTACTGATATTTTGAATTTTTTTCAACATAATCTATGACCTTAGTTCAAAATTAAATAGCACTAAGAAGCTTATAATGAAATACATTGTTTTTCTGTGCTTTCCTTTCTTATTTTTCTTAGTTCTCTTCCCAAGAGATAGCTATTTTTCAACTCTTTTAGTTACCTCTTCTGCCAATAATCTGTTTTCTGAGGTATTTTGATTGGTTAATTTTAGGTATTATCAATTGACTCCTTATTATGTTGGATTAAATTTTAGCCCTTTCATGCCTTCTTTCACTTGCAATATATTAGAAGCATTGTTTTGTTTCAGTTCTTAGGGGGAGTGCTTTCAACTATTCCCCCATTCAGTATGATGTTGGCTGTGGATTTGTAGCTTTTATTATTTCTGGATGTATTCCTTCTATGCCTAGTTTGTTGAGGGTTTTTTTTTTTTGTCATGAAGAGGTGCTGGATTTTATCCAATGTTTTTTCTGCATATTATTGAGATGATCATATGGTTTTTATTTTTAATTCTGTTCATGTGGTGAATCTCATTCGTTGATTTGCATATGATGAACCATCTTTGCACCCCTGGGATGAAACCCACTTGATTGTGGTGAATTATCTTTTTAATATACTTTTGGATTCAGTTTGCTAGTATTTTGTTGAGGATTTTTCCATCTATGTTCATCAGGAATATTGGTCTGTAGTTTTTTGTTTGTTTGTGTGTCCTTTCCTGGCTTTGCTATCAGGATGATACTGGCTTCATAGAATGGGTTAGGGAGGATTTCCTCCTTTGATCTTATGGAACAGTTTCAGTAGGATTGGTACCAGTGCTTCTTTGTAGGTCTGCTAGAATTCAGCTGTGAATCCATCTGGTCCTGGGGTTTTGGTTTTTGTTGTTCTTGTTGTTGAGAGATTTTTTTATTGTTAATTCAATCTCACTTCTCATTGGTCTGTTCAGGATTTCTATTTCTTCCTGATTCAAGCTTGGAAGTTTGCATGTTTCCAAGAATTTATCCATTTCCTCTATATTTTCTAGTCTGTGTGCATAGAGATGTTCATAGTAGTACTTGGATGATGTTTTATATTTCTGTGGTATTAGTTGTAATGTCTCCTCTTTCATTTGATTGAACTCATTTGAATCCTTTCTCTTCTTCTTCTTCTTTTTTTTTTTTTTTAGACAGAGTCTCACTCTGTTCCCTGGGCTAGAGTGCCGTGGCATCAGCCTAGCTCACAGCCACCTCCAACTCCTGGGCTCAAGCGATCCTCCTGCCTCAGCCTCCTGGGTAGCTGGGGCCACAGGGATATGCCACCATGCCCGGCTAATTTTTTCTATTTTTAGTTGTTTGGCTAATTTCTTCTATTTTTAGTAGAGACGGGGTCTTGCTTTTGCTCAAGCTGGTCTCGAACTCCTAAGCTCAAGCAATCCTCCCGCCTCAGCCTCCCAGAGTGCTGGGATTACAAGCGTGAGCCACCGCGCCCGGCCTCTCTTCTTTTCTTGAAGTTATCCCTTTTCTCTTTGTTTTGATTTTTGTATTTCCTTTTGGAAACTTGTTTCAGATATCTCTTCTTCATTTAGTTTGGGAGACTAAAGAGTTGAGTAACAGCTCTGAGCAGACTGGTAGTGCTTGTCAATTTTTATTTTCATTTTAAAGTGAACTGGGATCATTGGTTGAAACCCCAGTGTCAGTGTGATTAGTTCTTTCTACTAGAACTGGTCAGATTACCTACCTCTTTAAAATCTCCTATCCAGAAGGAAAAGGTGTGGATTGGAAAAGGTAAAGGATTGAGTAGGGAAGGAGAAGTGCAGGTTTGTATCAAGATAGGCTAAGCGGTACTGCAACATCAAACAATTCCCTCAAATCTCAGTGGCTTAACACACTGAAGGTTGATTTCTTTCTCATACTGTATATCCTATGTAGTTAATCACACAGCCTTTCTCACAGTAGTCAGCAAGAGATCCAAACTTATAAAGACTCTGCATATACTTTCATGATGACTATAGTGGGAAAAGTAAATGTGTTAAACCATGCTTCTGAAAACTTCAGCCCAGGACTGATATATGTCACTCCTCACGTTTTATTGGTTAAAGGACATTACATGGCCACACAGAATTTAAAAAAAATAGAATTGAAATTCCATTTTCCATGTATCCAAGATGAGGAGAAATATTTGTAATTGGTCCTAATGACTATTATAGCATTTTAATAATCAACCAGCATTCAATATGTAGATGATTATTTACTTTTACTATCCATATTACCCCTGCCCTCAGCTTTGACAGTGGAACCTCTCATACAATGACCCTTATTTTTGCATGCATAAGAAAATAAAACTCCAGACTTATGATAGGGTGAAGAAGGTGGGTTACTCAGTGACTGGAATGGAGAAATGTGATCTGACTGCCAGAGATTTAACTGATTTTCAGGCAGTTTTAACACAACTCTCCTTATTTGGCATACTATCATCATTTTCAGAGCATCTAGGGTTGACACTCTGATGCCTCTAGAAGTCCTGCAGTCCAAACAGGATTGGTTCTCACCCAAATTATAAGGAATAGGAAACTTTAATTTAGACAGCGTAAAGGAAAAAGACTTAAAACAAAATCATCAAGCCATTAATGCACTATTCCCTTAAGTTAATACATCTTAGTTCAAGACTAGGGGAGAATAAAACATTTACATGTACTCCTGAGAGACTAAGAATAAAAGTGTTTGATAAATTTAATGTATATTTTTGAAAAAAGAAACAGAACATGGTCTGAAGCTGATTCAAAGACTCTTTCAGGCTGCAGTGAGCGATGATCACACCACTGCACTCCAGCCTGGATGTCAGAGCAAGGAAGACCCTGTCTCTTAAAAAAAAAACAGATTGAAATCCATTCATTCAACACTCATTCATCTATATTTATTTAAATATAATCATGTGCTGCATAACAATGGTTTGGTCAACCACAGGCCGAATATACAACAGTGGTCCCATAAGCTTATAATGGAGCTGAAAAATTACTATTACATTTTCTATGTTTAGATAAACAAATACTTACCATTACGTTACAATTGCTGACAGTATTCAGTAGAGTAACATGCTGTAGATTTTGTAGCCTAGGAGCAATAGGCTATACTGTGTAGCCTAGGTGTGTAGTAGGCTTTATCATCTAGGTTTGTGTAAGTACACTCTGTGATGTTACACCAATGACAAAATCACCTAACGAAGCATTTCTTAGAACTCATCCCCATCATTAAGTGATGCATGACTGTATATATTTTCTAAGCTCATATGACTAAAAACCCACTCTGTGAAGAGTACTGTCTTGTGGAGAAGGAGATCATTGATATGTCTGAACAGAGTACCCAATGAATGGAACATAGGATTCAATGGATTCAAAGAAAAAATAGCCTAATTAATATGTCATCGAAATAATTGAAAAACTGAATCTTCAAATTGAAAAGACATTAGACAGAACTTCCCATTTCTGAAAATGATGGTATAGATAATTCATGTGACCTTCCTATGGAAAACAAAAAATAATGAACAAAACTTTAAATAAATAACTTCAAAAATGTTGAAGAGCTAAAAACATAGTAGAAAACACAGCAGAAAAAGCCCAATTTTTGATGGAAGCCTGTAACAGAGGAGTAAATAGTATATCAGAACAACAAAACTTCTCATGCCCTCAGGGCATTTGAAAATATTTGTATTTGGGCTTTGATCTGAAGCTATGTGAGATTAAAGAAATATAAATCAAGGCTCAGGGGAAACCACAGTTGCAGCATATTATAGAAAGATCCTCCTTCTATTAAGGGACTCCACACGGCTACATTCATAATGTAAATACAGTGTGAATGCCAACAAATCTAAACCTATTGTCTCTCTCCAACTCCAGGGAATTATATAGACGTCTCCCTGGTGTTAAGTAGAGCAAAAGCAAAAGCAAAAAAATATATGCCTGGGAAGTTGTAGCTACAGATTTGTCTCCATATGTATTTTATTTTGAGACGGGGTCTTGCTCTGTTGCCCAGACTGGTCTCCAACCCCTAGGCTCAAGAAATCCTCCTGCCTCAGCCTCCCAAGTAGCTGGGACTACAGGTGTGTGCCACTGCACCTGGCCTTCATGTGTATTTGTATTTTGTATATGCATAGGTTGAGATGCAAGGAAGCTCCAGCCATAAACTTAATTTGTGGTGGTCCACTACTGATAGTGTTTCCAATATCCTGGCTGAAACAAGTGAAAATCCATTTTGAAGAATCTAACATGCAACCTAGGTTTTGTGGACACTCCACAAATAAATTTTCAAGATCAATCAACCATGTGAGTTTCACAAAGAAACAAAGACAGCATAAAAAAGAAGAAGAAACAAAATACAGCAGGCATAGGCTCACACAGACTTCAGCTATTGGAATTACCAGACAGATTTTGAAACAAACTATACTTACCATATATAAATAAATAAATGACATACTTGCAAATATCTGCATAGAACAGATTGAAAGGGTACACTGAGTTCCAGGGGAAAGTAATGCATAATTATCATAATCAAGACATAACCTAATAAAGATAATGAATTTCAAGGATAGAAAACAAGTTACCTACAGGTGAAGAAAACAGGCTTCAGACTCCCCCTGAGCAACATTTAATATAATACCAAAACATAATGGAAATATCTATAAGATTTTGAGGGAAAGAAATTATGGCTCAATAATTTTATACCTAGCCAAGATGTTGCTCATGTACAAAGATAACTGTCAAACAGGAAAGAATTCATAAAACATTACATTAGCATTCAGGAGTGTTTATTGAAAAAAGACTACTGAATGATGAAATTCAACCAACTTATAGATGAATGGAGAAACTGTGATGGAAGGGTTAAAGTAATATTCAATGTCAACAAATCTTTGAGGAAAAGAAAGTTGACTGAAGAATTTTATACCCAGCTAAATTGTATTTCTCAAGCATGTAAGAATTTTTAAAAAACACACCTATGAGCTCTTCTTTACAGGACAATATTTGATGAAATCAAGCAAACCAAGAGATGAGCAACATAAATGATTCAAGTATGAGGAAGCTGGGATAAGACGACTGATAATAAGAACTGCATTTCATTCTGGTTTGAGCAGACCAGTTTATCCCAATTCCCCCCTGAAGCCTTATTTAAATGATAGAGAGCAAGAGGCTAAAATAAATGAACCTGTAAAGACAAAAATAATAGAAGAAGAGTGAACAGCAGGGGAGACAAGTTACTAAAATCTTGGAAGATGCAAAGCATACAGTCAGTTGGTAACTGACAATTTTCATTTTTTCCTGCTCTCAAATGAAAAGAAGGAGGGAAAAGTTAATAAGAAGAAAATCAAGTCTAGCTAAAGTAATGATTCAGATTAAGGATCCAGGGAGAGACTAAAAACAACGTTGGCTGAAAATTTATATAAGGAGTATTTGTATCCGAGAATCCCTTTCCCAGTCAGTGAAGCGAGGTGCCTTCCCTTTTCCCATAGTGTCAGAAAATGGGAAGTATAATATCTGTAGAGGTTAAACAAAAAGGGCTCTGGACTAAGGGACACCTGCATAACTATGGGCAGGTCTGAGACCTTAGTGAGAAGAGGGTTAAAAAATTCTATGTACTTATCAGGCCTCCTTCTCCCAAACCAAGGAGCTCTCAAAGTGCTACAGGTTAACTTTTTAATAACTTCTATCCCACTTGCCACCTCACATCCTTATTCCTTTCTGAAGAACAATGTGGTCCCAAGAGAAAAGACTTTTAGATACTGACTTTTGGTCCCCAAATGAAATGTTTCCTGTTTCATACCCTAAAGTGCGGACCACCACTCAACTATTCCCACCCAAACATGTAATATCTGATCAGCTTTTTAGTGCCTCATGAAAAAAAGAAAAAATAGATAAATTGGGCTTCATCAAAATAAAAAGTAATTTTTCTACTTCAAAGGACATTATCAATAATGTGAAAAGACAACTCAAAGAATGGGAGAAAATATTTCATATCATATATATGATAAGGG
>NW_012147908.1:3510528-3512489 GCF_000956105.1 Propithecus coquereli
GAGAGAGAGAGAGAGAGAGAGAGCCCCTTAAGAAAGGAAGTAAATGGACAATATCTAAGACCAAAATTTGAAAAAAAAGCATTTTATAAGCATGTGATTTAGAAATATGCAAGTAAATATGGGGAAAAACAGTTAAAAGCATCAAAGTGGTTATCCCTGGGCAGTCTCACTCGAATAAAATTGAAAAAGTATAGCATTATATGACTTCAAATTAAATTTTTTAAAATATAAAGTGTCTAAACAATTATGGGTAGTATCCTTTCAAAATACATTATAAATGTTATAAACATTCATAAGGTAACAATATAGATAAAACACAAAAGGTGTAAGTGAGGCGAGGAAAGGAGGGAGGAGATGTAAGAATATTTGCTCATTTTTAAGCAGGCAGTTTAGTAATGCTAACATCTTAATATGCATCCTAATCTTGTTTTTTAACCTAATAGGGATTATTTATCTAAACTGAAGCAAGTTCTATAGTTTCATTTTTGTTTTATTATATTCAATCTGATAGTTTTAATTAGAAGTTATTAATTTATTATAGATCAATTTTATAAAATTATTTCCATCTATTAGAGTCCAGGAAAATAAAGACAGAAGATAGTAAATAGAAAAAGGACAAGAAAAATGAAGTATCAGTCAAGGAGATCAGTATACAACTAGCAGGAGTTATAGAATAAAAAAATTGAATGGAGGAAATAATTTTTTAAAGTAGAAAACCCAACTATGTCCTAGTCTGAAGAATATATCTCAAGATTGAAAAGTCCCATTGAATAACCAGTACAATAAATGACAAAATTCTTACGCTATAACACGATGGAATTCTATAATACTGGAGATAAATATAAGAACTTTAATTTATCTAGAGTAAAGTTTCTCAGCCTCAGCACTATTGCCATCTATGACAATCAAAAATATTTCCAGACATTGCCAAATATTGCTGGATGGCAAAATTTCCCTGGGGTTGAGAACCAGGGATCCAGAGGGGAAGTGAAGGTTCTCAGAAAAGAATTGCAAATCAGAATGTTGATAAATATCATAACATTAGAGATTAGAAGACAATGGAAGAACGCCTTTAAATGCTAGTGGCAAGTAATTCCTAATCTATAATTCTACACTTAACAAAATCTTTAAATAGACATTTGATTTTTTGACATCTGAAAATTTCAGATATTCAAGCTCTCAATAAATTTACCAAATATTCTTCAATAACTTAAGGGAGTAAACCAAACAAAAGGAAGACATAAAATCCAGAAAATGAAATGAAATGGAGGAGGGAGAGAAAATATTACCAGGTTAGTGGGTAAAGCAAACTGCCAGCTGTGCAATAGATCTACAGAACAAATAGTATACAGTTGAGCAGGAGTCTGAATAGCTCCAGGAGAGCTCCAAGAGAAAAGAATGGAACTGACAGATATCTTTATGAGTTTAAACACAAAATTAGGAGCTTTAGACTTTAGAAAGTTTGGAGATAACTCAGCATGGTACTGGCACAGAGACATAGATCAATGGAACAGAACTGACAACCGAGATATAAAACCATCCTCATATAGCCATCTAATCTTTGACAAAGCAGACAAAACATACACTAGGGGGAAAAATTCCTATTCAATAAATGGTGCTGGGAAAATTGGATAGCCACATGTAGAAGACTGAAACAGGATCCACACCTTTCACCTCTCACAAAATCAGCTCATGATGGATAACAGACTTAAACCTAAGGCATGAAACCATAAGAATTCTAGAAGAAAACATTGGCATGTTGGGAAAACTCTTATAGACATTGGCCTAGGCAAAGAATTTATGAAGAAGACCTCAAAAGCAATCACAGTAACAATAAAAATAAATAAATGGAACCTGATCAAATTAAAAAGCTTCCACACAGCCAAAGAAATTATCACTAAAATGAACAGACAACCCACAGAATGGGAGTAGATATTTGTATGCTATATATCTGATAAAGG
>NW_012147908.1:3512974-3515429 GCF_000956105.1 Propithecus coquereli
CTGGGACGAACAGGGTGTAGGAGGTTTGGGTGAAGGCGGGGGCGTTGTCATTGACGTCGGAGACCAGCACGGTTATGCTGTGCTCAGTTTTTAGCCTGGGTGTCCCCAAGTCCATGACGGTGATGGTGATGTTGTACTGAGCTCTCATCTCTCTGTTCAGCGACCCTTCTGTTACCAAGGTATAGAAATTTTCTACGGTAGGTTTTAGAAGGAAGGGGACATGGTCTTGGATGGAACATATCATTTTTCCATTGTCCCCAGAGTCTGGATCTGAAATTCTGAAAATAGCAACCACAGTTTCTGGGGAGTTTTCCGGGATATCACCGATGAGTAAAGACATGGTCAGTTCAGGGGCGTTGTCGTTCACATCCATCACTTCTATGGCTACGGTGCATTTTCCTGAAAGACCCCCACCGTCTGAGGCCTCGATTTCCATACGGTAAGATTGAATTTCCTCAAAATCCAACACTTTTTTTAATCTAATTTCTCCCGTGACTGTGTTTATTTCAAAGGCCTGAATGACTTGATTTGAGGATTGGAAAAATGAGTAGGAGAGCTCCCCGTGGGTCCCAGCATCTAAATCTCTAGCAGAGACAGTGATGACAGGGGAACCTATAGGGCTGTTCTCCGGAACCTGCACTTCATAGAGCCTCTGAGGAAATTCAGGGGCGTTGTCATTAATGTCCAGGATCACGATGACAACCTGGGAAGTCCCAGTCCTGGGCGGTGACCCACCGTCCATGGCAGTGAGGGTTAACCTGATCTCAGGCTGCTCCTCTCGGTCCAGGGCTTTGTCCAGCACCAGCTCTGGGTATTTCCTGCCATCGCTGTGATTGCGGGTGAAAAGGTGGAAATGGGAGTTGGTGCTAATTATATAGTTCTGAACGGTGTTGCTACCTACATCCAAATCTTGAGCTATATTCAAAGGATACGGAGTCCCTGGATGGCTGCTTTCAGGGATTTTTAGGAGAATTTCATTTTCCAAGAATTCTGGGGCATGGTCATTTACATCTTGGACCTGTAGTTCACCTTGAATAAGCTGCACTGGAGTTTTCAGTAATACCTGGAAATGCAATATACATGGATCCGTGTCACCGCACAACTCCTCCCGATCCAATCTTTCTTTTAGGAGCAAATTCCCACTCTTCTGTTCGAGTTGCAAATGCTGTCTGTTCCCTTTGGAAAGAATCCGGGCTCCCCGCGCAGCCAGCTCCCCTACACTTAGCCCCAGATCTTTTGCTAGGTTGGCCACAAAAAAGCCGCTGTCTCTCTCTTCTAGAAGGGAATATTTAATGGTAGCACTGCCCGCCTCCCACAACAGTAATAGGAAAATAATGGCGGTCACTTGCCTTTTCGCCAGCGCTTTGGGAAGCGGCATCTCCATCGTTCCTCCAGGTCCAAAAGATGCAGTATTTAATCACAAAATAATTTCTTAACAGCCAACTGAGCTATCTTGGTTTAAATATCTTGAGTTACTTCTTTTTAACATTGACTGACATGGGTGGTCTGCCTCTCTCAAACCTTCTTTCCCCAGTAGTGAAAAATATTTCCTTTTCGAGCTGCCAGAAACTGCAAGGCTTTTAAGAAGTCACTTGGTCTGCCGTTTTCACTCTCTTAGCCTGCAGCGCCACCAAGCGTTCTGCCTTACAACTTCAGATAATTTTCATTTCAAAGCGCATTGTTAATAGCTAAAACATAAGCCATGCTTTTTAGATCTTACCCTGTTATATACTCCCTCTTCCCCCACCTATTACACAGTCTTGTTTGGACATCTAACAACAGTTGTGACAGCAAAATTAGTGTCTCTATCTATATTCATCTTCCTTATAAAGGTACAAGTTCAGTGTACAAAACTGCTCTGCTCAAGACAAATTCATTTGTTCATTTAACAAGTATTTATCTGTATGGGCATTCATCTAATTTCTTGAGATAATACAATAAATAAAACACAAAAAAATTCTTGCTCTTGGGTTTATATTCTGTTACAAAAATACTAATTCGTTCTATTGTTTTAAAAGAAATTATGATTTTTTAACATCCAGTTTCTATTCCCAAATTGTAATATGTCTGTAACTCCTGAAAGAAAACAAAAATCTTATTTTTTGTCAGTCTCTGGTCTACATAGCCTTTGGAAATTATTTTCCTTCATAAATTAAGTTTGTGTAATGTCCAGTGAAGTTGAGAGGAAATGGCCATTTGTTTTATTAAAAATCAGTATACGCTCAGAATTTAGGCCATGCCTTTTCTACAAACGTGAAGAAGAAAATAAATTCAATGAAGTAAAAAAATACTTTCTGGGGAAGGGTTTTGACCTGTCTGCTTCAGAAAGGAACCCATCCTGGTGTACATCCTCTGGGACTGTGGAGATGGGGATATTGAAAAACACTGCTGCTCCAACTTAAGTCATGTGACTGGAGTGAGAATAGTGAAAAAAGCAAATCCCTCCAAAGAAGAA
>NW_012147908.1:3516364-3517782 GCF_000956105.1 Propithecus coquereli
TACTCAACTAAGAAAACACCATCCAGATAAAATACTGGTTCATTTGAGGGAAGAATAGTGGTTTTGAATCAACACAACAGAAATCCAACAATTTACAACATTACTAAAACTTTTGGATAAATGAAAATTATTTTTAAAACTGAGAACCATATTTACAGTAGAGTTAGATTCATGCTGATGATAATCAGAAAGTTTGGAACACAATTCTCTTAATCATAACAGGATATCAATCAACAAGCTCAAAGATTGGGAATCTGAAAACACCTGTGGCTTCCAAAAATCTGACCAAATAACAACAACAACAACAATCCTAAGAAACACCATTTCTCTGCTGTTGAGTGCACATGGAATATGTGAGAAGGCTAACAGCAACAAGAAAAAATAGAGGAAATATGAAATAGTCCAGAAGATTGAAATAACTATAAATATCACGATAATTATTTATATGTGAATACGCGGCTCTATGTAAACAAGAGGATTGGGAACTTATAGATTGATTAATGAATTCTATGATTTATCACTATGTGTTGTCAGTTAGATTCCTAATTAAACCTAGAACGATTCCCAGCGTTGGAGTTTCCTTACATGTCCCCACCAACCCCTTCATCCAAGAAGTTGGGGAATATTGGTTTAAGAAACTTGAACTGGCTCGTCTCAGAGCTTCCTGCCAGGTAAACTTCATACTGATAATTCTGAGACAGGGTCCCGGTGCCGCTGAGATCCACCAGGTGGCCAGGAAAGCCGCCCTCAGGCACCGAGAAGCGACCCCCCGAGGCCGCCCTGTCCCTCCTGCACAGCCGCACCGCCACGAACAGCAGCACCGAGAAGAGGAAGAGCGAGGACACCGACGCCAAGGCGACGACCAGGTAGACGGTGAGCGAGTCGGCCTGGGCCTGGTCCGGGGCCGCTTCCGGGAGCGGCAGGGAGGGCTGGGAGAAGCCATCCACCAGGAGCACGTGCAGCGTGACGCTGGCAGACAGCGGACGCTCGCCATTGTCCTTCACCAGCACCACCAGCCTGTGCTTGGCCGCGTCGCGCTCGCTCAGCGGCCTGGCGGTGCGCACCTCGCCGTTGTGCGCCCACACGGCGAACAGCCCGGGCTCCGTGGCCTTGAGCAGCTGGAACGACAGCCAGGCGTTCTGGCCCGAGTCGCCGTCCACCGCCACCACCTTGGTCACCAGGTAGCCGGCCTCGGCCGCCCTGGGCACCAGCTCGGTGCAGGGCGCAGAGCCGTTCTGCGGCGGGTACAGCACGAAGGGCGAGTTGTCGTTGTCGTCCACCACCACCACGCGCACCAGCGCCTCGCTGCTCAGCGCGGGGGCGCCTCGGTCTGTGGCGCCCACGCGGAACTCGAACGCCCGCAGGGCCTCGTAGTCCAGCGACCTCAGGGCGAACAGGTGCCCGTTGTCCGCGTTGAT
>NW_012147908.1:3527868-3529442 GCF_000956105.1 Propithecus coquereli
CAAGAGACTTAAGAATGTAGAGGAAAAGCTAAAGATGTAAAATAAAAGAGAAATATAAACAGAGAAATAATTGAGAATATTTAATATCTCATAAACACAAGTCCCAGAAAGAAATAACAAGATAAAATTGGGGATACAATTATTAAGAAAATAATAGTAGAGATGAAATAATCACATAGATGAAAAGGTATGAATTGTTGGAATACATAAGTACATTGAATGTCCAGAAAAATGAATGAAAAAGATTATTACACTATTATAAAACTCAAGTCACCTAAAAGGAATAAAAATTCTAAAACTGAGAGGAAAAGAGGGAGGTAGATATGCACACACAATATGTGTGTGTGTGTGTGTGTGTGTGCATATATACATATATATAGAGAGAGAACAGAAAAGATCAAGAAGAAAACTGGCATAAGATTTCTTATTAAAAATTGTGAATTGATGATCAATACATTAATGATTTTAAATTTCCAAGCAAGAATTTTATATCCGGCCAAATCATCAATCAACTGTAAAGGAAGATTAAATGCATTTTCAGACTTGCAGAGATATGGAAAGTTTCTTTTTTCTGAACTCTTTTTTAGGAAGCCACTTCAGGATATACTGTGGCAAAGGGAAGGAGTAAAAAGGAAAGAAGGAGATAAGAGATCTATTAAACAATGGACTCAACCAGGAGAGGTATGAAGACAAGACGACAGTTTTGTACAGACTTACAGATCATTGAGTCCAGATGGAAGCAGAAACATAGAGGGCTTCAGGCAGGAAATAAGAGAAGCTGAATTATTGATTGAGATTTTAAAAATATGGTAAAGCCAACTGAAGGAGTTTAAGATGATGAATCTTCTTTCTCTCTGGTTATCAGTTTAAAAAAAAAGAAAAAATACATACTAAGTGATGAGTCTATCTTGATCTTGATCTTAGGAACGTTTTGTTTTCAATGACACAGGAAGCACAATATCAGAGCCAAAGAACAGACAGATAGTCCTTATCATTAAGCAACATGACTCTGCTATAAGCTATATTTTGAGAAAGAGAGAATCAGTCCCTGAAAACCATAAATTCTCCTGTCACTCACATGTAGGCCATGATCTTCTTCTGTTGAGCAAAAACAATACGTAGAATACTAACATCAGCAAAGACCATTGTGACCTTGAGGGAGCAAGACCAAAATAAAACTACTTCATGCTTGAGCAGAGACAAAAGCAAGAACATCGTCCAAACAAACATCAAAAAAGGCAAACAAAACAAAACAAAACAAACTTCCTTTGTTAATATGAGTGAATACTGCTTCTTTACCAATTACAGCTTTAATTTCACTTTATTCTTCCCACCTTCTAAATAAAATTCATTAAGATACCCAATCATAGAACTACTCCCATTTTCTGAAAGCATCCAATCCAGAGCTAACCTATACTTCCTTGAACCCTCCCCAAAATCACTTAACATAAGCCCAAATGCTATAACACCTTTGTAAGATAAACCCAATTTTGTTCTGACACAGTGTATTCTTGGTGATTTTTGGCTACAGGGCATTCATAATTTATATAGTCATTAAAAGAAAAATTTTTATA
>NW_012147908.1:3530312-3534034 GCF_000956105.1 Propithecus coquereli
CAGCCTGTGCTTGGCCGCGTCGCGCTCGCTCAGCGGCCTGGCGGTGCGCACCTCGCCGTTGTGCGCCCACACGGCGAACAGCCCGGGCTCCGTGGCCTTGAGCAGCTGGAACGACAGCCAGGCGTTCTGGCCCGAGTCGCCGTCCACCGCCACCACCTTGGTCACCAGGTAGCCGGCCTCGGCCGCCCTGGGCACCAGCTCGGTGCAGGGCGCAGAGCCATTCTGCAGCGGGTACAGCACGAAGGGCGAGTTGTCGTTGTCGTCCACCACCACCACGCGCACCAGCGCCTCGCTGCTCAGCGCAGGGGCGCCTCGGTCTGTGGCGCCCACGCGGAACTCGAACGCCCGCAGGGCCTCGTAGTCCAGCGACCTCAGGGCGAACAGCTGCCCGTTGTCCGCGTTGATGGAGACCAGGGAGGCGAGGGGCAGGTGCGGGTCCTGGGGCGGCAGCAGCGAGTAGGTGACCTGGGCGTTGGTGCCTGAGTCCCTGTCTGTGGCGCTGACGCTGCCGATGTGCAGGGCGGGGCTGTTGTTCTCTGGAACGAACAGGGTGTAGGAGGTTTGGGTGAAGGCGGGGGCGTTGTCATTGACGTCGGAGACCAGCACCATTATGCTGTGTTGGGTTTTCAGTCTAGGTGTCCCCAGGTCAGTGACCGTGATGGTGATGTTGTACTCAGCTCTGCTTTCTCTGTCTAGGGCGCCTTCTGTTTCCAGAGTGTAAAAATTCTCCACCGAAGGTCTCAGAATAAAGGGGAGACTGTTATCTATAGAACAAATAACCTGTTGGTTATGTCCGGAATCTGCATCTGAAACACTGAAAACTGCCACTACAATCTCTGGCAAGTTTTCAGGGATGGGGCTGATGAGCGATGACATGGTCAGTTCAGGGGCGTTGTCATTCACGTCCAGGACCTTGAGGACTAAAGAGCATTTTCCCGTTAGGCCCCCACCATCTGTGGCCTCGATATCCACGTGATAAGAATGAAATTCCTCAAAATCCAAAGCCTTTCTCAGTCGAATTTCTCCTGTGATTGTGTTTATTTCGAAGGGTTGGTTAACGTCATCGATTTGAAATAGGGCATAGGACACCTCCCCAAAGGATCCTGCATCTAAATCTCTGGCTGAGACCGTAATAACCAGAGAGCCTAAGGGGCTGTTCTCAGGAACTTGTGCCTCATATTGCTCCTGAACAAACTCGGGGGCGTTGTCATTGATGTCCAAAACCTGGATCTGAATCTCTGCGGTTCCTGACCTGGGCGGAGACCCGCCATCCCGCGCGGTGAGCGTTAGCCTGAGTTGAGGCTGCTCCTCGCGGTCCAAAGCCTTGTCCAGCACCAGCTCCGGGAACTTCCTGCCGTCGCTGCGATTGCGGGTGAGGACGTGGAAGTGAGGATTGGAGCTGATTGTGTAGCTCTGAAGGCTGTTGCTGCCAACGTCTAAATCGTTTGCCATTTTTAAAGGAAATATCTTTCCTGGCGTAGTCACTTCTGATATTTTCAGGATCATTTCTCTAGAAGGGAACTCTGGAGCGTGGTCATTTATATCTCTGACTCGCAAGGCAGCCTGAAAAAACTGCAAAGGATTTTCCAGTAACACTTGGAAAGGAAGCACACACGGCTCAGCGGAGCCGCACAGCTCCTCCCGGTCCAGTTTTTCATTTAGCAGCAAATCATGGGTCTGTGGGTCAAGCCGCAAATGCTGTCTGTTCCCCTTGAAAACAACCCGGGCGCCCCGTGCGGCCAGCTCTCCCACCCCGAGTCCCAGGTCCTTTGTCAAGTTGGCTACAAAGGTGCCACTTTCTGTCTCCTCCAGTACTGAATACTGAATCGATTCTGAACCCACCTCCCACAAAAGCATCAATAAAATGAAGATCGCCACTTGCCTTTTCTTGCGCTGTACTTTTGTATACAGCATCTCTATTGTTCTGTCTGTTTCCATAGGAAAAATCCTCTTCAGCTCCCAATCACCACATCCGGCGACAACCCTCCAAAATGTTTTTGCTATAGATTTTTAAATTTCTTCTTATAACTTATCTGGCGACGACTGCCTTCCTGAACACGTCTATCTTAGCTTTAGCTGTAAATGTGTTCTGTATTTTTACCTGGCTTCTGAGTAAAATGGAGTCCACTGAATCTGCGGAGATTTTATTCACTCTCTTAGCCTGCACCGCCACCACGCGTTCAAATTAATAACTTCATGAAGAGTTTTCACATCAATACCATTTCCGAAATCTCAGCATTATGAAGACTTTTGGGTCGAGTCAATGTTTCTCAAACTCAGTGTGTGAACCACATACATGAATTTATTGGGAATATTGGTTTTTGCATTTTTTAAAGCCAATTCCGGGCTCCCCTCCAGATCTTGAATCAAATTCTCTGGTGGTGCTAAATAAGGAGAAAGATTGAAGTATACTTCAATCTTTTTCCTTAAGTGGTTCTCATGCATAGCAACATTTAAGAATCACTACTTCAGGTAATGTAGAAAACTTCCTACAATCAACTTTGATTTGGCAGTGCAATTTATCTCTGATGACCAGTGTAATTTGTAAGTCCAAGAGGTACACTATTTAATTGTCCCAATAAAATATCAACACACTATACAAAATGTAGAAGTTTGTTAGCAACACTAATAGTAAAATAAAAAACCAATTCTCTATAAGCGGTGTGAACAACAAAGTTACTTTGTTAAGTGGCTATGCCAAGATAGTAAAAAAGAACAATTAGGCTATCAGGAGGAAAATTGAGACCAAGAAGTACTTATGATAGAAATAGCTAACCAAGTGAAATTATTTAAAAGAGGAACCAGGAACAATCAAATAATTGTCTTAAGCATTTTAGGACTGTACTTCATTTTTGTATGGATAGAATTGGATGTGGTTTTAAGAGGCTTGTGCATTTTATTGTTTTTTGTCAAATTCATTTCTTACATTAATTAATTAATCAAGGTCCAAATATGTTACCCTGTTGTAAGAACATGATGCAATGCAGAAAACAAACATTCGAGAATTACCTCCACCATTCTTTCACAGCAAGGAGGACATTAGGTCCTACAGATACAGGCCAAATAAGGCACTGTAAAATGGTGAACTTCATTTGAGTGAATACCATGGAATTAAATGATGGAATATCATGACTGTATTTATTCCTATCTCACCAGTTTCTGCTTGGATAAACTGGAAAATGTGGCTCTAAATATCCTGAAAATGTATGAAATAGGTCAGTGCACCTAGAAGAATACAAAATATGTCAAACATAATTCATTTCAGATTGATTTCTTATTTATTGATATGTAATTAGGTCATGAGGGAGTGGCCCTCCTGAATAAGATTAGTGCCTTTACAAAAGGGACCCCAAGGAGCTTCTTTTGCCCTCTTCCCACCATATGAGGATACAATAAGTCAGCAGTCCGCAACCTAGAAAAGAGCCTTCACCAGGACCTAATCATGCTGGCACCCTGATTTCAGACTTCCAGGCCCCAGCACTGTGAGAAATAAATTTCTGTTTTTTATAAGCCACTCAGTCTACGGCACTTAGTTATAGCAGCCTGAGCTGATTAGGACAGTGGCCTTGTGCAAGTTGCTGTACCTCTACGTGTTCCAGTTTGTTCTTCTTGAAAATGAGGAATCAATGGTACCATTATTTTTAGGATTAAATGAGATATGTATAAAATATTTAGAAAACAGCCAAGTACATAGAAAGAATATAGTAATAATAAGAGTATAT